>NC_143537.1:13989103-14165396 GCF_031878675.1 Megascapheus bottae | reverse complement strand
GGAGGAGGAGGAGGAGGAGGAGGAGGAGGAGGAAAAATGCCACAGGTTAGGTTATAAAGCCCTTGAGAAAGTGTTTTATACTAATAGTCTTTCAATCTATACCAGTGAATCACGAGTATCAGTATTCTTTTTTTTTAAACCAATACAGGGCTTGAACTCAGGACCTGGGCACTGTCCTTGAGTTTTCTCAAGGTTAGCTAGCATTCTACCACTTGAGCCACAGCACCACTTCCAACTTTTTCTGTGTATGTGGTACCAAGGAATCGAACCCAGGACTTCATGCATGCTAGGCAAGCACTCTACCACTAGGCCAAACGCCTGCAAACTCCTGGCCTTCATTTTGTGTGTGTGGGGGGGGGGGGGGGAGGGTCTTTCATGGGGCCTTGGATACTACTCCTGAGCTCTTTTAATCAAAGCTAACACTTCCACTTAGAGCTACAGCTTCACTTCTGATTTTCTGGTGGTTAACTCAATGTAAGTCTCACAGCCTGTCCTGCTTGGGCTGGCTTTGAATCTAGATCCTAAGATCTATCTCAGCCTCCTTAGTAAGATTGCAGGCATGAGTCACTGGTGCTGTTTTCCTTCATTTTTTTTTTTTTTTTTTTTTTTGCCAGTCCTAGTGCTTGAACTTATCCTTGGACTTTTTCCTCAAGACTAGCACACTGCCATGTGAGCCACAGCACCATTTCTGACTTTTTCTATGTATGTGATACTGAGGAATTTAACCCAGGTCTTCACACCTGCTAGGCAAGCAGTCTACCACTGAGATAAAACTTTCTCCCTGGGATGGCTTCAAACCACAATCCTCAGATCTCAGCCTGAGTAGCAAGGGTAACAGGTGTAAACCACTGGTGCCTATCATCTCAATCATTCTTAATTGTTTTATCATGTACATTTGAGAGAAGGCAAAAGTCAGGAAGGAAGGAAAGAAAAAGAGTGGCCAGTTTGGCCAGTGCTTGCCTAGCATGCACAAAGCTTTGGGGTCAATTCCTCACCCAGTACCACATACACAGAAAAAGCAGGAAGAGGTGCTGTGGCTCAAGTGGTAGAGCAAGCCCAAAAACAGTGCTCAGGCCCTGAGTTCAAGCCCCAAGACTGGCAGAAAAAAGAGAGAGAGACAAAGAGAGCGAGAGAATGAACTTCAAGCTCAAATTTAAGAAGGATAATTGTGGGGTTTGTCTACCTCCATAACTGCAACATCCAACACAGGTCTCAGCACATAACAGCTGTTTAATGATTATCTGCAAAGTAGACGGCGACATTCAACTAACTAGAGTGCCGAAATTTGGAGCTTTGCCTTACTCAAGACCATGTCACAGCCACGTAAAAGCACATTAAAACTCCTTTATTCATCACAAAATAAAAAACTAGGCTTCAAAACAACGCCCTTTTTTTTTCTCCTCCCGCCATTATTATTGGAGGAAAAAAAAAAAAAGTAAACAGAAAATGAGGCTGAGAATGTGGCTTAGCAGTGGAGTGCTTGCCTAGCATGTGTGAAGCCTCGGGTTCCATTCCTCAGTACCTCATATAAATAGAAAAAGCCAGAAGGGGCGCTGTGGCCCAAGCGGTAGATTGCTACCCTGGAGCAAAAGAAGCTCAGGGTCAGTGCCCAGGCCCTGAGCTCAAAGCCCAGGACCAGAGGAGGGGAGAAAAGAAAAGAAAGAAAAAAAAAAAAAAGGGAATGAAAATGCAAACCAACTTTTCTCAAAGTGAACAAACTTCGTTATTTCAAACACACTGCGTGTAATCCTAGCAACAATATATATAGTCTGATAAGAACCACGACAAGCAACAAGCTCTTTTCCAGAGTTTTTCCACCCCGGAAGCTCAATCAACCTGATATGGGGTTAGTTCTAACGTGCCAAAATCACACTCATTCAATCCGCATTTTATTAAGCGTCCGCACTGGACGCCAGGCCCTTTCACAAAAACCCTGACGTTTTCTACCCCACGAATCACCACCAAATTCCACTACGAGGGGAAAAAGAAGAAAAAAAAACAACAACAACCGACTCATCTCTGGAAATCACTGCAGCTGCGGGTCGCTGGCGAGAACGCAGTGGGCGACGGGGGCCGCTGGGGAGCCGCTACCCAACCCCGGGCCGAGGCGCCGGGCAGAACAACCTGTGCGAGTGGCCCGAGCTCCTCCGAGCCGGCGGCCGCTGGGCGTCCGCTCCTGGGATGGGTCTGTCGCCGGGCGTCGCGGGTGAGCGCCGGAGCCCGAATCCCAGCCCTGCGGGACCCCTGGCCCGCCCCGGCCCCCGCCCGACTCCCCGGCGGGGAAGGGGGAGGGGACCCCCGGGGCCCTGCGCCGCCGGCGGACGCCGCGCCGCCCCCGCCCCCGCCGCCGCCCTCCCCCGGCCCGCAGCCCCGCGCCCCGCAGCACCGCTCCGACCCAGCACGTGAACCTTTCCCCGGAGGAAACGGAAGAAAAACACCGACAGGGTCCCTGGGCCAGAGGACCTCGCCCAGACCTGAAAATGGAGCCGCAGGCTCAACCCACAGCCCCGCGGCGCGCGGCGACCAGGGCCCGGCCGCGCTCGAGAAGCCCTCCCGCCCCCCCGGGCGGCGGCCGCCGGCCTTCAGGTTCCCGGCCTCCCAGAGGCCTCGAGGCCGCGTCGAGAGGCCGGCGCTGCCCTCACCGTCTCGCCTTTGTCTCGGCCGGCCGCTCCTCGCCGTACCGCTCTCCGGCGCCGGTTCCGCGGCTTCTGCCGTCCCCACGCCCGCAGCTGCGCTGCCCGCGCGCTCGCCGCTTCCTGGCCCCGCCTTCTCGCCCAGGCTCGCGCGACAGCGGGCGGAGAGGGGCGGGGCCACGGGCGACGCGAGCCCCGAACGCGCGGGGGGGAGGGGGGGAGAGAGGGAGGGGCGGGGCACTCCAGCTGCGCGGGCCCCGCCCCCGCCTCGAGGTTGGGTGGAGCAAAGGGCGGCGCGTGCCTCAGAGCTGGGGGGAGGGGCGGCGCTGCGCGCAGCTGCGGCTTGGCACGTGACCCCGCCCCCGCCGGAGCCTCGTAGCCGGGTGGGAGCACCCGCAGAGGGAGAGGGGCGGGGCCGAGGGCAGCTGCGCCCAGGCCCCGCCCCGTCCGCTCAGCCCCGCCCCCGGCCCGGTGGGCTGCGGGCGGAGTGTGCGAGGTCCGGGTGTTGGCCTGTGACACGGCCGGCGGTGAGCGGGGCGGCGGGGGCGGGAGCGCCAGCTGGCCGTGACGATCGGGCTGCACGCGTGGGAGCCCCTTTCCCCGGGGCCCGGGGGCGCGCCCTGGGGCTGGAGGCTGCGGGATGAGCCCGGGGCTCCCCGCCCAGGAGGTTCACCTGGCGTTTGGAACGGGACCGGGAGGACTTGGGACGCCTGTAGCGGCGTCTTCCCGTGCGTTCCGGGGGACCGAATGCCGGGAGAGGCCGTGCCCGTGATCCCGGGCGACCCAGCGACCCGCACCCCACCGGACACCCACCTCGGGGTCGGAGGGAGAAGAGCCACGCACGGGGTGAAATCTCAAGCCTCTCCGAATCCAAGGAGGAGGAGGAGGAACCCGAGGCCGGACGCCGGTGGCTCCCGCCCGCCAGCCTAGCTGCTGGGGAGGCTGAGATCGGAGGAGAGCGGCTCAAAGCCGGTGGCAGGGCGGTAGCCTTGGGCGGGAAGTGCTCGGGGACGGCGGCCCGGCCCTGAGTTCAAGCCCCAAGACCACCAAGGAAAAAAAAAAAACTGAAAATTACCTTTCAGTCCAAAACGAGTATTTTGGGGCCCCTCTCATTTTCACCTGCATGGTGAAAACTCGCTGAGTGTGCCCTCAAAATAAATCAGAATCGATTCTTCCCACCCACCTTTCTCCCCGCAGCTCGGGCCTGGACTAGGCTGCAGGGGTCTCTTCAATGGTCGCCCTCCAACTCAAGAGTTCTTTATCCAAACAACGGGAAGGGGATGGATGCTCCTACGAAGTCAGCTCTTGTCTCAGCTGAGACAGACACCGGTGGCTACCAAAGCTGTGATCGTTTTATCAAAGGCCTACAGCCTCTGGTTTTTGTTTTTCTCCTTCTGGGTCTCGAGACTTCATCACCACCCTCTCCTTATTGCTGGAATATTCCAGACAGACGAAATCTAGAACATGGTTTCTGTAATGCCTATCTTCACCTCTTCATATTCCTTGCTGAAAACAATAACTCCTCTACTTTAAATTACTACAGTTCCACTCTAATCCTCAATCTTTCCTACCTTGTTCCGCTCTCCCCACAGCCTTTCTCCTATTGCAACAATCAGATGTATTGCATATGTTTATCTTTGGGTGTCTGTCTGCCTCTGTATAAGCTGGGATTTTCTTTTTGTGTTTATGGTACTAAGCATTGAATCCAGGGCCCTGTGCATGTTAGGCAAGCCTTCTACCATTGAGCCATATTCCCATGTCTTCCGAGCTGGGATTTTGTTTTTTTTCCTGTTTCATTCAACTGATATATTCTAAGTGCCTTGGAAGGGGAAAAAAAATGAGAAAGGAAAGAAATTAAGTCCCTGAGATTAAAAAAATGTAAAACAGCAACCCCCCCAAAATGGCCATTTTTACAAATTTCCTCGGGGTTCAAATTTCTATCCACTACCCGTAAGATCCTAACCTACATCATAAATGTTTTGATGTTCTGGTTACAGTGAATCCAACCATAACCATTTATGTAACTAACTATCAGGTGGTTTTGGGTCACTGATATGCTGGTGTCCTATTTCACTGACCAGAAATAATGTGATAGGGTAGGTGTTTATTGATGTAAGACTTAAAAGCATACTGTTTCTAAAAATTTCCTGGGGGTGGGGAGGAAGCTAGAAAAATAATACCTGAATTTGATACCTGTGCTTGTTTTCTTCTTTTAAATTGAAAATGTACTTACCTTGTGTGAATGTCTTAATATTTCCTACCATTTATTTATAAAAAGTAAAACTCTGTATGTAAATATTTAAAATGTAATCAAATGACCCAATCTCTTATTAATTCATCACTTTTCTCAGTAGAAAATAAAGTCGGGGACACAATTCTATTTAGATGATATTGTTTTATGAGAGTATATGTGAGTAGTCATTTGCTCAGTATGATAGTAAGAGCATGATCTTGCATAATTTAGCCTTCATAGAGAAGACCATTAAATCTTGGTACTGGTGGCTCACACCTGTAATCCTAGGTATTCAAGAGGTTGACATTTGAGGGTGGCAGTTTGAAATCTCCAAAAAAGCCATAAGTAGAGATGTGGCTCAAATTCCCGGCCCTCAATTAAATAATTTTTAAAGAGACACTAACATCTTTTCTATTGCCACAGTATGGTAGGCACAGTGTCAGGAAATGAAGGTAAAAGGAATAAGGCCTAGACTTAGAAAATCATAACAGTTGGCCAGGAGCTTGGCCTAGCAGTAGAGTACTTGCCTAGCATGCACAAAGACCAGGATTTGATTCCTCAGTTCCACATACATAGAAAAAGCTGGAAGTGGTACAATGGCTCAAAGGTAGAGCTCTAGCCTTTAGAAAGCCCAAGGACAGTGCCCAGGCCCTGAGTTCAAGCTCCAGGACTGGCAAAGAAAAAAAAAAGTCATTAATACTCATGTTTTGTACATAATTACTTTCAAAACAGGGCAACCATACTTGCTGGTTCAGGCTTATTGGTTATTTGTGTGCATTTTTTTTCTCATTTGTACCCAGATTTCACTGATAAATGGTGACTAGAAGCATATGTAAATTGCTTTGGGATACAGAATGTATCAATATCAGACTCTTGTGTCTCACACCTGTAATCCTAGCTACTCAGAAGGATAAGGCCAGTAGAGGTAGGAGCTCAGGTTTGAAGTTAGCCCAGGCATACAAATCCATGAAACTCTTATCTTCAATTAATCAGCAAAAAAGCCACAAGTGGAGGTATAGCTCAATATAGAATGTCCACCTCAACCAAACAACAACAAAACAGCCAAGCAAGAGCTTAAGATCCTGGATCACAAATAAGAAGATAATGTACTCAGGCCGGGAGCATGGCCCCAGCCAGTGGTAGAATGATTGCCTAGCATGCACGAAGCCCTGGGTTTGATTCCCTGGAACCGAACCACATACACAGAAAAAGCCAGAAGTGGCACTGTGGCTCAAGTGGCAGAAAGTGTCCAAGGACAGTGATCAGGCCCTGAGTTCAAGCCCCAGGACTGGTAATAATAATAATAGCAATAATAATAATTTACTTAGGAGGTGCCATGGTCTTGAGCAAGGCAAAGCTCCAAATTTCCGCACTCTATAGTTAGTTGAATGTCACTGTCTACTTCGCAGATAATCATTAAACATCTGTTATATGCTGAGACCTGTGTTGGATGCTGCAGTTATGGAGGTAGACAAACCCCACAATTATCCTTCTTAAATTTGAGCTTGAAGTTCTCCCCCCCCTCATACCTCCCTCCCTTTGTCACTAGTCCTAGGGCTTGAACTCAGGGCCTGAGCACTGTACTGAGGAATCAAACCCGGGTCTTTGAGCATGCTAGGCAAGCACTCTACCACTAGGCCAAACTCTCAACCCATATTCATTATTATTATGCAACATACATCCCTTCTTATGTGTGTCTGTGTATATTTGTGCTAGTGCTGGGATTTGAACTCAGGACCTCTTGCTTAGCTTTTTTGCTCAAGGCTGGCCCTTTACAATTTAAGATACAGCTCTACTTCTTATTAGTAATTAGAGATTAGAGTAATTAGAATCTCTGGGACTTTTCTGCCCAGGCTGACTTTGTACCAGGAACCTCAGATCTCAGGATCCTGAGTAGCTAGTTACAGGAGTGAACCACCAGGGCCCAGCTAACATAACTTTCTTGAGTGCCTATTATGTATACTAATTGTCTATACTGCTGTTGAAGATACAAAAAATAACAAGGCATAGTCCAACAACATAAATCCTACTGGCCATCATCAGATATCTTAGCTAATTAACCAAAATGCTAATGAGATACGTGACTTGTGAATTGTGATTTGAGAAGACTAAGAAAAACCAGGAAAAATGGAACTTACAATAGATAAAATGGCCAACTCAGGAGAGAATCACTTTGGCCTTTTCTATGATGAAAGCAATCAAAAAAAATAGGATGAGGATTCAAGTTCAAGTTCAGTTTCTCCTCGCCCTAGAGCTGCCCCTCGGTGCTCATCAAACCACAAAAATGCATTGAATGCCCGCTGTGTGCCAGGTAAGCATATCTAGTGTGGTGGGAAAGCTTGGTACAAAGCTTGACCTTTGTCCTGCATGAAATATCACCCGGTAGCATTTGCATAATTAGATACAGTGCACTTATGAATGCACTTGGGATCACAGAGGTATGAATACGTTAGAGAAGGTTTCTCACAAGGAAAGGATTTGGAAGATAACTCTCTGGAAAGAAGGCACTGAAGCTTTTCAGAGAGAAGAAATCTTCTAGTCCATGATAGCACACGTCTGCTGGCGTGGGTGATGACGTTAATTAACATGGGTCATTAGGGGGTGAGGGTAAGAAGAGAAAAATAGATCCGGGGACTACTGCTTGTCTACCTTTAGCACATAGTCTGTAATCTAATAGCATTTGCAGATCCTCAACTCTAAGAAAGGCCAGGCACAGTGACTCACGCCTGTAATCCTAGCCACTCAGGACTCTTAGATCTGAAGATGAACATTAGAAGCCACCCTGAGCAGGAAGGTCTGTGAGACTCTTGTCTCCAAGGAATCATCAAAAAGCCAAATGTGTTTCAAATGGTAGTGCGCCAATCTTGAATGAAAGCACTAAGAGACGGCACCCAGTCCTGAGTCCAAGCACCAAAAACAAAACAAAACTTAAGAATTTTAATAAAATAATACCCATAAGGATCAGAAATTCGGGAGAGAGGGGGGGGAGGGCAGATAGTTCCCCTCTAGATGGGAACTCAGACAAACATCTTGCTTTCAGTGTGTGATACCATGAGCAGAGAACCTGGCCACGCCATGCTGAATTTATAACCCAGAGAATATAAACTAATAACTGGGTGTTGTTGCAGTTTATATTATTTTATTGTACAGCCATTATCATTGAATCAACCCTTCTCATGACCTGCTGGAAGGTAATCTTCCCACATCTACAATAGATCTGAGTTTCAACTTTATTGCCAAGCCACAGGACAAAGATAACAATTCCCAGGCATTAATATATGAACTTAGGTTTAGGATTCCATGGAGGAGAGCTATGAAAAATGTATCCTCTCACTTGACATGTAAAGACTTATGTGCACACTTCATTTGTGTGTGTGTGTGTATGTATGTGTGTTTTAATGTGACTGGTAATGTGGCTTAGTGGTAGAGTGCTTAGCTTGCATGCATGACGCCCCGGTTCGATTCCTCAGTACCACATAAATAGAAAAAGCTAGAAGTGATGCTGTGGCTCTCGTTGTAGAGTGCTAGCCTTGACTACAGAGAGGCTCAGGGACAATGCCTAGGCCCTCAGTTCAAGCCCCAGGACCAGCAAAAAAAAAAAAAAGTGGCTGGATTCTAATGTGCACACACCTGTAATCCTATCTATTCAGGAGGTTAAGTTCTGAGGATGGTGGTTCAAAGCCAGCTTGGGCAGGAAAGTGTGTGAGATTCTGATCTCCAATTAACCACCAATGGAAAAAAAAGGCAGAAGTGGAGCTGTGACTCAAGTGGCAGAGCACCGGCCTTGAGCCAAAAAGCTAAGGGTCAGTGTCCAGGCCCCCTGCATCCAAGCCCCAGTTCTCTCTCTTTCTCTCTCTCTCTCTCTCTCTCTCTCTCTCTCTCTCTCTCTCTCTCTCTCTCTCTCTCTCTCTCTCTCTCTCACACACACACACACACACACACACACACACGATCTTTAAGACAGGGTTAACAGCACCTAATTCAACTCAATGATTTTGCTGTCTATGTATTATTAGGCTGGCTCCAAAGTAAGCAGTGGAGATTTAGTGACAGATGTCACTGTCCTTGAGCTATTGGGGATGGAACTGCTTCAAGTCAAGTAAATTCACCAAAGTGACACCTTCCATGTTCCAATAGCTGTTTGCACATCACAATGCCTCGACCTCTGCCTCTCTGCCTCTGAGGTCTGCTGTAGGCTCATCTCTTCACCCACAAGCAGCTTCCTGCCTCTTCACCTTCCTTCCTGTCTTCTCACCCACTAATGAGAAGATGACTTTTAGTCTTGACCTTGTCCCAAGGCCAGGCCTCCCCGTGGGATGAAGTAGCTCACTGTGTCCCCCATATTCTCCAGCCTCCTCCTCCTCCACTCTGGCTCCAGATCTACCCAGGAAGTTGCTGAATCAAGATGTTGCCACCACTGCTTCCGGCTCCTGCATCGTTCTGTGTGAAGAGGAAGTTGCTTTGCATAAAACAAATTCTAGGATCCAGCCCACAGGGGTTCAGAAAGGATTTCCCCAAATCGTTGATACTGCAGAAGAACGAGACAATGATGGATTTTTCAAGGCATAGAAGAACAGCATGAGAGGGGAGAGAGATGAGAGACACTGTGATACCTTTAAGAGATGAGCAAGGAAAGCAGGTGGCAGGGCGCATGCGTGCACAGGACAGAAACTGCCCACCTGCCGAGAATAACACATCACACTAAGGGGTTTCACTTTATCTGCAAGCTGATAATGAACAGGCAGAAAGACAAAACAATGTTAAGTGTAGAATGTGTGTGTGTGCGTGTGTGTGTGTGTGTGCATGCCTGTGCATGCACACGTGTGTATTTGAAATGTAATTAATGATTTTGGGGGGGGTCATTTGGTCATGGGGCTTCAACCCAGGGCCTAGGCACTGTCCCTGAGCTTCTTTTTGCTCAAGGCTAGCACTCTACCACTTGAGCTTACCACACCATTTCCGGCCTTTTCTGTTTATGAGGTACTGAGGAATCAAACCCAGGACTTCATGTATGCTAGGCAAGCATTCTATCGCTAACCCACATTCCCAGCCCTGTTTTTTGTTTTTCTTCTTTTGGGGGGGGTGCAGGTACTAGAGCTTAAACTCAGATCTTTGTGTCCTTACTTAGCTTTTTCCACTCCAAGCTGGCACTGTACCACTTGAGCCATAGCTCCACCTCCTTTGTGTATTTTTTTTTTGAAAAGTCTAAAAATGTTCATTTTATCACGTAAATGAAAAAAGAGAACTTTTCCTTCTGTGAATTCCCTTTTACCTTTGATGGGATGCTATTTGCTTTCTGGAACACATATTTTTACAAAATTAAGAACAGGTAAATACTCAGCAGATTGAAGAGATTTAAACACAACTGATGATAAGGGAGTAACTGTAATGCTTGTGGAATTCTGGGAATTACGAGGACACCCCTAGTAAACCCTGCATAAATCAGAGAAAGCATACCAAGCTCCAGTAACTTCTAGATCTGTTAAACTAGAAAACAACAAGGGACAACCTCACTCCTTTCACTTATTAGGAGAAAAGGAAGTACTTTTTGTCTTTTCACTAGAATACATTCTTTCAAAGTACAGTCTGGACAAGAACAGGCTTGACTATGAATCTGGCCAATTGTTACAGAGATCACGACCCAAGGATACATGAAATAAATCTAATTCAGTACACCCTGTACCTGGAACACCCAGGGGGCATTTAGAACATTTTAACAATTATGATAACTGACAAGGGAACAGTGAGCACAGGATAGTCCAGAAAAAATAAATAAATTAGAAAACAAATGTGGCTGAATTGTGTGCCTATGCATATTTGGTGGTTCTGGGGTTTAATCTCAGATTTCTGCTTGTTAGTCAGGTGCTCTACCACTTAAGCCATGCCCTCAATCCTTTTAACACAAAAGACCAGAAGTGACATTATGCCTCAAGTAATAGACTTGCTAACCTTGAGCAAAAGCAACTCAGAGACAGTGCTCACGCCCTGAGTTCAAGCCCCAGGACTGGCAGAGAGAGGGGCGGGAGTGGGACACAAAGGAAGTTCTAAATAAGAACTACATAGAGAAGTCTAAGAGTTATATTTAGATTCACCTTAAAATATTAATGCATGTTTTTGGTTGGTGATTAATTAGAGATGACCCTCACAGATTTTCCTGCATGGGCTGTCTTTAAACTGCGTTCCTCAAATCTCAGTCTCCTGAGTAGCTAGGATTACAGATTTGAGACACCAGGACCTGGCTTATCAGTGGACTCCATGATACCTTTAAACGGGAAGCTTGACACCTAACTGAGCAAAAATAAGGACCCCAGGAAATGATGGGAGCAGAGAAACCCAATACTGATCTGTTTATGAATGAACGAATAGAATGGAAGAAAATGCTACAACCACGACTGCTCATAATAAAAATTCATGAGCTTTTAAGTACAAAAAAATGTGTCAAAAAAGAAATGCTTAAAAGCTGTAATTGAAAGGAAAGAGAGGGAGAGGGAAAGGGAAGGAGGGAGGGAGGAAAGGAAGTAGGGAGGGTGGGAGAGAGGGGGGGGGAGAGAGAGAGAGAGAGAGAGAGAGAGCGAGAGAGAGAGAAGAGATTCCCAAGCACCAAAAATGATACATAGCTCAAGAGCAAGAGAAATGAATTTAGTATTGGCTACAAATGCAAACCCATAGCCAACAGCTGGGGTTGGGAAGGCAAAGAGGAAGGTCACAACCAGCCATGGGCCCTGTGAGATGGGAAAACAGAACTGAGACTTCCTTTGGAAAGCAATAGTCTACAGTAGGAATCTCCCTCCAAGTAAGAGGAACAAAAAGTATCAAATTGGGAAAGAGCCAGAGCTCCTTGGGACAGGAATCTTTCTCCCCAAATAAGAAAGCAGAAATTGAACATGATGCCTCGCCAGGATATAGAATCTGAGTTCTTCCTCCTTCAGGGGGAGAGAAGTCCAAGCTGAGATATGAATATGAATCCCAGCACTGGGGCCCAGCAACAAACACCTGGAGAGCCTGCCAGTGAGGACAGAAACTACCCCTTAATGGTATACCGCCAACAACAACAGTGACACAGGCTTTACAATCTCTAAGTTCATTCAAAAAAAAAAAAAAAAAAAAGATGAACCCCTGAGCTTAAATTACAGTCCAGAAATAGAATAAACAGGAGCAACTGGAGGAATAGAAAAATGTGCTCAAAATAATCTTTTAGTCTAGTGGTAGAGTGCTTGCCTAGCATGCACAAAGACCTGGGTTCAATTCTTCGGTACCACATACATAGAAAAAAGCCAGAAATGTTGCTGTGGCTCAAGTAGTAGAGCTCTAGCCTTGAGAAAGCCCAAGGACAGTGCCCAGGCCCTGAGTTCAAGATCCAGGACTGGCAAAAAAAATAATCTTTTAGCCAAGTGTGGTGGCTCACGCCTGTGATCCTAGCTACTCAGGAGGCTGAGATCTGAGGATCACAGTTCAAAGTCAGCCCCTGCACTAAAGAACATGAGACTCTTATCTCCAATTAACCACTAGAAAATGGGAAGTGGGGCCATGGCTCAAGGGGTAGGGGGTAGCCTTGAGCTGAGGAGCTCAGGGACAGTACCCAGGCTCAGAGTTCAAGCCCCATGACCCCTCCAAATAATAATCTTTTATTATTATTATTATTATTACTATTATTATTATGTGCCAGTCCTGGGACCTGGACTTAGGGATTGGAAATGACTCCTGAGTCTTTGTGCTTAAGGCTAGCACCCTACCACCTGAGCCACAGCTCCATCCAGCTTTTTTGTGTTTCATTGGAGATTAGATCACCAGCTTTTCTGCCCAGGCTAGCTTCTAATCACGATCCTCAGATCTTAGCCTCCTGAGTAGCCAGGTTTATAGGTATGAGCCACTTGCACTTAGCTTGAATAATATTTGCTTTTGCCAGTCCTGGGGCTTGAACTCACTACCTGGGCACAGTCCTTGAGCTTTCTCAAGGTCAGTACTCTACCAGCACCACTTCTAATCTTTTCTGTATCTATGGTACTGAGGAATTAAACCCAGGGCTTTGTGCATGTTAGGCAAGCACACTACCACTAGGCCACACTCCCAGCCAGAATATAATTTTTTTTCTGCCAGTCCTGAGGCTTGAACTTAGGGCCTGGCCGCTGTCCTTTGAGCTTCTTTTGCTCAAGGCTAATGCTCTACCACTTGAGCCACAGCACTACTTCCAGCTTTTTCTTTTTATGTGGCACTGAGGAATCGAACCCATAATTACAATTTGCATGCTAGGCAAGCATTCTACTGCAAAGCCACATTCCCAGCCCTGTAATATTGGTTTCTAAAGTTAAAAATTCCTTCAAAGGAAAACAGTCATTTGAATTGAAAAATTCGATGAATGTGTTGCTATTAAATACAAATTACATACCTATAATCCTCAGGAGGCTGAGATCTAAGGATTGGGATTCAAAGCCAGACTGAGCAAGAAAGTCTGTGAGACTCTTAATCTCCAATTAACTAGCAAAAGCCAGAAGTGAAACTGTGGCAGAGTACTATCCTTGAAGAACAAAGGCTAAGGAATAGCACCCTGACCCCAAGTTCAAGTTCCAGCACTGGTAGACATAAAAATAAAGTACAAACTATATACTGCTGACTTTAAAATAGTAAAGTGAAAAACCAGGCAGAGAAAGGCATTCAGGATTCACCATAGAGAAAAGAAAGACTGGGAAAGAGGCTGATGTTAACAGGATGGCCTGCAAATCCAATCTATGCCTCAAACTGTTTTCAGAGAGTCCAGGCTGCCAGAGACACTATCCATGAAAACATAATGGCTGAGAAGTTTCCAGAAACGATGAAAGTAATTCCCAAACAGAGGAGCACATTGAGACTGGAGAAGAATAAATAAATGTTAAAACAAATATAATATGTGTGAGCCAAACACCTTCCAGTAAAACAACAAATATTTAAAATAAAAGGACACTCTTGCCAAGTGTGTTGACTTACACCTGTAATCCTAGCTACTCAGGAGGCTGAGATCTAAGGATCACAGTTCAAAGCCAGCCCAGGCCAAAAAAAAGTCTCTGAGGTTCTAGGAAGTGAAGCTATTATTCAAGTGGTAGAGTGCTAGCCTTAAACAAAAAAGCTCAGAGACAATGCCTAGGCCCTGAGTTCAAGCTCCAGAACTGGGGAAAAAAAAAAAGAAAGAAAGAAAGAAAAAAGAAAAGACACTCTTACAGCAACCTTGAGAAAAGAGAGACGCTACAGCTTAGATGAAGAGAATAATCAGCAAAGCAATATTTAAACACCACTTCCCTCACAATGGATACATCAGTAGCTACCACAGGATCCAGAAAACAAAGAACAATTCTTCAGGCCAAAGGAAAAGAATTGGCCACACACACTTGTCTATCAAGCGAAACCATTATTCAAGAGTGAAAGAAGAAATGAAGGCATTATTACACAAACCCATTGAAGCCACTTTGCCTCGCCAAGATTCTCACAGCAAGAACTCTCTCCACCAAAGGAAAAATTAACAGAGGAGGGCCAGAAACAATAGCAACCAGAATATCAATGATCACTGACCAAATAAAACCACCACAAAATTGGTTTTAAAAGAAGGTAAAGGGGGCCAGGAGTTTGGCCTAGTGGTAGAGTGCTTGCCTAGCATGCACGAAGACCCAGGTTCGATTCCTCGGTACCACATACATAGAAAAAAGCTGGAAGTGGTGCTGAAGTTCAAGTGGTAGAGCTCTAGCCTTGAGAAAGTCCAAGGACAGTGCTCAGGCCCTCAGCTCAAGCCCAGGACTGGCAAAAAAAAAAAAAAAAAGTAAAGGCCAGCCAGACACTGGTGGCTCACACCTCTAATCCCAGCTACTCAGGAGGCTGAGATCTGAGGATAGAGGTTCAAAGCCAGCCTGAGCAGGAAAGTTCATGAGACTTTTTGTGTGTGTGCCAGTCCTAGGCTTGAACTTAGGTCTTTGTGCGTGCTAAGCAAGCACTCTACCACTAGGCCAAACTCCTGGCCCTCCATGAGACTCTTATTTCCAGTTAACCACCAAAAAGTGGGAAGTGACCCTATAGCTCAAGTATAGAGTATTAGCCTTGAGCAAAACAGCTCAGGGACAGCACCCAAGCCCTTCCAGAGTGCAAGCCCCAGACCAAAAAAAAAGTGAATCTTGGCACCAATGGCCCATACTTTTTTTTTGTAGGTCATGGGGCTTGAACTCAGCCTGGGCGCTGTCCTTGAATTCAGTTCAAGGCCACCACCCTAACCCTTGGGCCAGGGCATTGTTCCTGAAAATTGTTCACACTTTTAATCCTAGCTATTCAAGAGTCATGATCCTGATTCAAAGTAAACTCAGGCAAAAAAGTCTGAGACACTTGCCTCCAATGAACCAGCAAAATGCAGGAAGTATATGTGTGGCTCAAGTGGTATAGCCACTTGGGGAGAGCCAACTGAGAGCATAAGGGCCTGAGTTCAAGCCCCAATTCTGGCACAGAGTAAAATATAAAATAAATTAAAGTTAATTCAGTACAAAGCAGAAAGGAAGAATCAAAAGGCACAAAATTAGTAGTGCTCACAAAGCAGAGTAAGATTAATTAAACTCACAAGTAAACACAGGCTGATTTCAGACAAGCTGTTCTAGATCAACCAGGCCACCACTACCTAGGGTGTGAGAAAAGTCAATCCGACTAGAAAAAAAAAAACAACCCTTCAGTCAGACCACAGGGCCATGATAAATAATAAATGTTTGCTGTTATAAGCCTCTATGTTTTGGCACAAAAGCTAATTGATAGAGTGCTCTAATAAACATAACAAAATGCTTTTTAAAAATAATCAGTTTAGGGGCTGGGAGTCTGGCCTAGTGGTAGAGTGCTTGCCTAGCATGCATGAAGACCCGGGTTCAATTCCTCAGTACCACATACCCAGAAAAAAAAAAGCCAGAAATGGTGCTATGACTCAAGTGGTAGGGCTCTAGCCTTGAGAATGCCCAAGGACAGTGCTCAGGCCCTGAGTTCAAGGCCCAGGACAGGCAAAAAAATAATAATTTATACCATTAAGTTTGAAACCTTTTAAAAGGCAATTTTTTTTGAAAAATATTCATTCCAGGAACAGGTTCAAATTTAAAAAGAGAGAAAAAAAACGATTAACTTAAATATATTCTCACTTCAAAGCACTGGGCTTAGAGGTTTATAGGATTTTTAAAAAATTAAACTGAAAATAAATTAGTCTTCTAGTGAATTAGAAAGTAGAGAAACACCCCTATAATCCTTGTTACTCAGGAGGCTGAAAACTGGTGAGTATCAGTAAAATAGAGAAACTTCAGCTTCAACACACTAATATCCCCCCCCACGCTACACATGATTATTAAAAGTGTATTTTTTACCATGATTTTAAAAAATAAAATAAATGGGCTGGGAATGTGGCTTAGTGGTAGAGTGCTTACCTATCATACATAAAGCCCTGGGTTCCATTCCTCAGAGTCATATACACAGAAAAAGCCAGAAGTGGTACTGTGACTCAAAGTGGTAGAGCATCAGCCTTGAGCAAAAAAGCTCAGAGATAGTATCCAGCCCCTGAGTTCAAGCATCAGGACTAGCAAATAAATTAATTAAATAAAATAAAAATAAATAATAAAATAAAAGAGTATTTGTTTCTCCGGTCTATGGCTTTAACTGATTGAAATCTATGGCCTGTGAAATGAACTCCATTGTCCATGACAAACAGGACAATAAGTTGACCTGAGGGCAATGGGAATCCTCCCACATTCTTCTCACCAAATCGGTTAATATGACTCCTCAAATTCCTCCTGGAGTCATTTCTTCTGTCCTGGTTCTCTTATTAAGGAGATAAACATACCTCTGCCTTTATTTGTCGGGGTTAGGTTTTCTAACTTCTCAAGATTACATCACTGGTGCTAGTGGCTCACACCTATAATCCTAGCTACTCAGAAAGCTGAGACCTAAGAATCAAAATTTGAAGCCAGCCAGGGTAGACAACTGTGAGACACTCTTGTCTCCAATTAACCAGCAAAAAGCTGGAAGTGGAGCCATTAATTACAGGTATGGGAGAGTGATTTTTCTCATTGTAAATAAGTTGATTTCATTTAATGTAGACTTTTACATTCTGGGGCATCAGAAACTTCAGGACGTACTTGTAAAAGAACTTTAAGATTGGGCTGGGAATGTGGCTTAGCAATAAAATACTTGCTCAAGTCTAGCACTCTTTCGACTTTTGCTCCACTTCTGGTTATCTGGTGGTTCATTGGAGATAAGAGTCTTATCACCTGTCCTGTCCAGGCTGCTTCTGAACCTCAGATCTCAGCCTCCTGAGTAGCTAGGATTGCAAGCATGAGCCACTAGCACCCAGTACATTTTTATCAGTCAAAATTGGCCTGGCCTTGTTTTGGTGTGTTTGGTTTCTTCACATGAAGCTCCTGAGACCTATCTTAAAACGTGTTATGGTGTAGAGACAATGAGATAAGTGTGATTGGTTGAAAGGGTCATAGCTCCCTCTCACAGCAAGGTCACTGGCTTAGGTTCTTAAGGCAGGGCCACTAACCTGCTCAATTGGGGACAGAGGAAGGCTCCTCCTAGCAAAGAAAGCTTGGGAGCCTGGAGTGTGGTCTAGTGGTAGAATGCTTGCCTAGCATGCATGAAGCCCTCTGGGTTCCATTCCTCAGTACCACACACACAGAAAAGGCTGGAAGTGGTGCTGTGGCTCAATGGTAGTGTTAGCCTTGAGAAAGCTCAAAGACAGTACCAAGGCGCCGAGTTCAAGCCCCAGAACTGGTGAAAGAAAGAAAGAAAGAAAGAAAGAAAGAAAGAAAGAAAGAAAGAAAGAAAGAAAGAAAGAAAGAAAGAAAGAAAGAAAAAGAAAGCAAGGAAGTAGGCAAGCAAGTAAGCTTGGCAGAATCTAGAAATCCACAGCCAAGCTCCATTTAACTCCACCCACCTTCAGAGTGCCACTGCCTCCCAAACAATGTCTTCCTTGAATAAAATGGCCTCCCTGCCAGGTTGTAAACTCTTATAATTTAGCCATCCATGAGATCTGCCTCTGTGTTAGCTTTTCAGAAACCTGGATCTCACTACTGCAGGAGATAGGGTTTCTTTTAGGTCAGAGGCAAGGGTGTAATTCTGAATGTTCCTGGAACATCCCTGGCTCAGTGTTTTTGTTGAATTTGTAATCCAAGACTTTTATAGACAGATACAACAAAATAAATTCGATTGTAAACTAGAATTCATTTGTTCAGCATGAAGTTTCATTTGTATAAGGAATATGAGGATACCGAAGGCATGGAGGTGGTTCCAAAAATAAAACTGATCACTTAAAAGAAGAGAGAAGAGCCAGGAGTGTGGCCTAATTATAGAGTGCTTGCCTAGCATACACAAAGCCCCGGGTTCAATTCCTTGGTACCACATATATAGGAAAAGCCAGAAGTGGTGCTATGGCTTAAGTGGTAGAGTTCTAGCCTGCAGAAAGCTCAAGGACAGTGCATAGGCCCTGAGTTCAAGCTCCAGGACTGCCAAAACGATAATAAAATAAATAAGAGGAGACAGAGAGAAAGAAGACAGAGACAGGACAGAGAGAAGGAGAAGGAAGGGAGGAGAGAGAAGGAAAAAGATTGGAGATGATTGACAGGAACTAGGAAGCTTAGCTGTTCACAGTCGATTTGGGCAGTCGACAGTGGAGAGCCAAAAGGACTTGCTTCGTTCATGCTATTGAAGATGAGGCAGGTGAGCTGATGGCATTGATTTACCAGAGTGAGAAACTGATAGGATGGGCCAGTGACAGGCAGCCCTGGCACAGATGTCTTTAAGGGAATGACTTGAAACAGAACAGAGATAATTCATCTATAGTAGTAAGTCAGTTGAGGCAGCTTTTGTTTTATGGAGAAAGCTGCATTTGCCTCTGTGTGTGTGTGTGTGTGTGTGTGTGTGTGTGTGTGTGTGTGTGTGTGTGTGACTTAAAACTCGGGGCCTGGGCGCTGTCCTTGAGTTTTTTTCCCCCTTCCTCAAAGCGAGTGCTGTACCAATTTGAGGCACTTCTGGTCTGGTTTGTTTTTTTTTTTGGACTTAATTGGAGATAGGAATCTCACTGCTTTTTCTGCCCTGGCTAGCTTCAGCCATGATTCTCAAAATTCAACTTCCTGGACAGCTAGGATTACAAGTATGAGTTAGTGGGACCATTCTTGATTTCTATGATGAGTATTATAAATTAGATTTAAAAACAACAACAACAGCTTTCTGCTCTATACCAGTGGCTCATGCATGTAGTCTTAGTTACTTAAGAGGGCTGAGTCCTGAGGATTGTGGTTCTTCAAAGCTAGCTAACCACCAGAAAACCGGAAGTGGATGGTGGCTTACGTGATAGACTGCTATCCTTGAGCAAAACATGCTCAGGGACAGAGCTCAAGCCCTGAATTTAAGCCCCAGGACTGGCATACAAGAAGAAAGTAGAAAGGTGGGGGGAGAAGGAGAGGAGAAGCAAGAGGGGAGAAAGGGAAAGGGGGGAGAAGGGAGAGAGAGAGAGAGAGAGAGAGAGAGAGAGAGAGAGAGAGAGAGAGAGAGAGAGATCAAACAAGCAAGCTTTTCATATCAGTGGACCAATCAACCCCAGGCCATGGCTACAGCAGCATCCAGTCCCAAGATGGTGGGCCAGAGGAGAAAGAGGAGGGGCTTTCTGAAGATCATTTACTTCTTACCTGAACATGCTCAGGATGAGACTGAAATGCCAGGTGGGACTAGAGAAAAGCAAGAAACAATTACATTTTACACTCAATCAAGTTCCATGTAAAACAAGAGAGGAAGAAGAAAGGAGTGGAAAACAGTTTTCTATTTTAAGTAAATGGATGGGAGGGAGGATGAGTCAATTAACTGAGTGAAGAAGAGCAGGAGAGGGAGAGAAAATATTCTGCTATTTTTAAGGAAATAGACGGGGGTGACAATGATTTCATTACATGAGCTACGAAATCAGGTAGGTGTCTATTATACCTTTCAAGGTGAGAGGACAAAAGAGTGGAATCTAGGACAAAGCTAGAGGCTTGGAGAGCAAGAAACAGTGGGAAGTGAGGGGCAGGATAAACACGGAAAATGATGTCACTGGATAAAAGAATTTCTGAGTGGGTCATGGGGTCTGGCACTGAACAGTTGGGCATCCCCTGGATGTTATTCTTTTTTTTTTTTTTTTTTTTTTTTGCCAGTCCTGGGCTTGAGCTCAGGGCCTGAGCACTGTCCTTGGACTTTCTCAAGGCTAGAGCTCTACCACTTGAGCCTCAGCACCACTTCCGGCTTTTTTCTATGTATGTGGTACCGAGGAATCGAACCCGGGTCTTCATGCATGCTAGGCAAGCACTTTAACCACTAGGCCAAACTCCCGGCCCTGGATATTATTCTTTTACAGATGTGGAAACTGAGGCAGAGGTAGCTTGCTCCAGAGGCAAGCTGAGAGGCAACTCAGGCAGCCTGGTAGCAGAACCACTTTAACCTTTACACTGGCACTTTACCTGGGCACTGTCTCTGAGCTTCCTTTTGCTCAAGGCTAGCACTCTACTACTTGAGCCACCGTGCCATTTCCAGCCTTTTCTGTACTGAGGAATCAAACTGAGGGTGTCATGCATGCTAGGCAAGCAGTCTACCACTAAGCCACCTTCCTAGCCCCTGAACCACATTCTTTCCAATACCATTGTTAAACAATTAATGAACTATTAACATTCACACACCTTCCCTAGGGGAATACAAGTAGATGCAAAGTGGGAAATGAAGGAGAGAAAAGAGCCATGTAAGTGGAAGGTGGAGGGGGAGGGAACTGGAAGAAATTCAGTTTGTTTCTCTGTTGGCTTTTTGAAACTGATTCTTGCTGTTCAGCCTTGAACTTGCCATCCTCCTTCCTCAGCTTCCTGAGTGCTGGGGAAGATTTCAGTTCTGCCAGTAAGTAGACACATGTTCCTTTTTTTCCCCCTTTAGAAATGGTACAGGAGGGAAAAGCTGCAACAAAGAGGAGAGATGAGGGCTGGGGAAGAGAGGTACAGTGTGTACTCAGCTTGGCAGGCCCCTGGGCTCGTTTCCAACAAGAATACAACACAAAACAAACCCCAGGTCCCTGAGCTATTCATTCTGTCCCCGGGAGCTATTCATTCTGTTAGGCATAGAACTGCTGCCATTCTGTCCCTGAGGGGGTAGAACAACATTTGCTTCCTTGGCGGGGGAAGAGAAGAAAAACAAGTAGAGGGTTTCAATGCCTTCTGGTCATGCCATCCCCTTTCTCATACATCTGCAATCCCAGATACTCACTCAGGAGGCTGAGATATGAGGATCATAGTTCAAAGCCAGCCTGAGCAAGAAAGGGATCTTCAATAAACCAACAAGAAGCCAGATGTAAAGGTATGGACCAGGTGGTGGAGTACCAGCCTTAAGCCAAAAAGCTAAGAGACTGCACCCAGGCCCTAAATTCAAGCATCAGTAGTAATATGGACACGTGCGCACGCACGCGCGCGCACGCACATACACATACACACACACACACACAGCATATGACAAAGTGAACTCAGAATAGATTGCATTGCTCACTTCCTTTGAAGTTTGCACTGTGCCTACAGCTGTGCTTTGGGCCTAGGAGGAATCAATACGTAGAGATTTGTCTGGACAAAGGAATGGATGAGCAGAACATGTGGGGTTTCAGTGCAGCGAAGCTTAAGGCATGCAGTTTATACACAACTATGTAAGACTCGCAAGCTACTACAGTGACACCTGCCACAGTTCACACTGTATAAAAAACACTATTTGGTAAATGGCTCATTCTGAGCAGAATTCCAATAGCAAGGCACTGTGGCTCATGTCTATAATCCTAGCTACTCAGGAGACTGAGATCTGAGGATCCAGGTTTGAAGCTAGACGGGGAAGGAAAGTGTGTGAGACTCTTATCTCCAATCCATCACAGGAAAAGCTGGAAATGGCACGGTAACTCAACTGTTAGAGAGCTAGTCTTGAGCAAAAGGAGCTCAGGGACAGTTCCCAGGCCCAGAGTTCAAGGCCCATAGCCAAAAAACAATTCTATTAAGGTACCATACAATCAAACAGCTACATTTACTTTTACTTTTGCACACTGCACATGCAGGTGGATCATATTGGCAACTTGCTTAGGAATATTTTCTGAGAAAACAGGTCAAAAGTATTTGAAAAATACAAGGCTATTCTTAAATGACATAATACAGAGCAGCATCCGCTGACATTTATAAGTATTAATACTTGTAATTCCCATATCAATTATCACTCAGACATAGTGACATAAATTATAGAGGAATTACAGATAATCAGATAGGATAGTTACTATGGCAACTGCAGCAACTTTTCTTTTCCTGCATTGTGTGTGTACTGAAGGCACAATCTGATTTTTTTTTTTTTTTGGCCAGTCCTGGGGCTTGAATTCAGGGCCTGGGCACTGCACCTGAACTTTTGTTCAAGGCTAGCACTCTAGCACTTGAGCCACAACACCACTTCCACCTTTTTCTGCTTATATGGTACTGAGGAATCAAAACAGCGTTTCATGCATGTTAGGCAAGCACTCTACTACTAAGCCACATTCCCAGCCCAACCCAATGTTTCTCCAAGTGACATTTTTAGCTCCCTGGAGTTCTAAGCGTGACAGTTCATGAGCCATGTTACTGAAATGTGTGTTTCCAACTTGCTCACTATGAAGTAAGAAAGAGCTCCAGTTACTGGAAAAACTAGCCCAACTTTATTTTTAGTGTTAAGGATCTTTTGAAAAGGAAATTGGTATATTCAGAATAAGCTGTGAATGTGAGCCCATGTAGACATCACTTCAACTTTTTCGGTGTATGTGGTACTGGGGAATTGAACCCAGGGCTTCATGCATGCTAGGCAAGCACTCTACCACTAGACCATATTTCCAGCCCATAGTGCCTACTTTTTGAACACTGTAATGATGTTAAAGAGATAAAGCTAGTGGCTAAATTAGAACCAATTTGGAGTTTGACTCTACCTTCAATTTTAATATTCTGAATTAAGTGTTGCACAATCTGCAGTTTCATTCAACTTCAGATCTTCAGTGGAGGATTCTTGTGTACACTTGTCACATCTGACTCCCCTACAATTCCTCCTTTCCTTCCTTCCTCTCTTCCCCAATCTCTCTCCCTCTTCCCCCCCTGCTTCCAGTCCTGGGGCTTGAACTTAGGGCCTAGGCACTGTCCTTGAGCTTTCTCAAGGCTAGCACTCTACCACTTGTACCGTAGCACCACTTCTGACTTTTTCTGTATATGTGGGACCAAGGAATTGAAACTCAGGGCTTCGTACATGATAGGTGAGCATTCTACCACTAGGCCATACACTCAGCCCCATTCTCTTTCTTTCTGTGCCAGTTCTGGGGCTTGAACTCAGGATCTAGCAATAGCTCCTTAGCTTTTATGTTCAAGGCTAACACTCTACCATTTGAGCCACAGTTCTTCTACTGGTTAATTGGAAATGAAAATCTCATGAACTTTTCTTCCCAGGCTGGCTTTGAACCTCAATCCTCAGAACTCAGCTTCTGAGTTGCTAGGATTACAAGCCTTAGCTAACAGCACTGGTTTTGGCTTCTGATTCCTACCAAAAGATTAAGTTTCAGTCCTGCTGGGGTCTGAACCTGGGTATTTGCAATGAGAATGGACCTTTTCATAATATCCAATATTAATGAGCTATGAGAAGACATACTAAATGTAAGTTCTTCCAAATACATACTATAGTTGAAATCATAACTAGCCAGCATTGTTTATATGGCGATTATATGATAACTTTCCACAGGACACACTCTCCTCTATACAGAGTAAGAACTTACATACACAGGGGAAGAAAAATTATGTAGGGAATCTTTTGACATGTATAATCCATCTCACAGATGCTAACTCTCTTCCAATTAGCCAGAGGCATACAAGAACCATGGCTTTAATGATTAAATATTTTATATCTAAACCATTTTAATACATGTTCCATTGGCTACTTATTCTCAAAGATGACACTGTATAACAAGTACAGATATATCAACATGTTTTGTCCACAAACAAAGCTTGCATTGAGCAATCTGTGAACGTTTCAAACCTTGTATCACTAGTGAATGGGAGAAAATGTCTCTATGAATGGGACAAAACATATCATTCACGGAATAAACAAAATGGCCAAGATATACAGATAAAAGAGAAACAAGAAGAATATTACGCACAGCTCTACAGCTCCTAACCTTAGATGGAAAAATGCTAAGGCATTCAATAAGCGGCCTCGGGTGGGAAATGCAAGAAAAGTCATTGAATTTCTACTGGCTAAATGGAAGACAAGAAGCTGGGCTCCAGGGGCTCAAGCCTATAATCCTAATTATTCAGGATCTTGAGATCTGAGGATTACAGTTTGAAAAGGATCACAGGCAGAAAAGTTTATGAGTCTGTCTGTCTGTCTTAGAGCTTGAACTGAGAGCCTGGGTACTGTCCCTGAGCTATTTTGCTCAAGGCTAGCACACTACCACTTTGAGCCATAGTGCCACTTCAGTTTCTGAGTAGTTCACTGAAGATAAGTATTTCGAAGATGCAAAAAAAAAAAAAAATGTGGTTCAAAGCCAGGAAAGTCTGTAAGACTCATCTCTAATTAAACATCAGAAAACCAGAAATGGCATTATGGCTCAAAGTGGTAGAGCACTATCCTTGAGCAAAAATGCTTAGCACTGAAGCCTTGAGTTCAAGCCACACAAATGACCAAAGGGGTGGGGGAGGAGGAATCAGGGACTTTCTTGCCCAGGGTGGCTCTGAACCATGATCCTCAGATCTTAGCCTTCTGAGTAGCTAGGATAACAGGTGGAAGTCACCAGTGTTTGGCTTCATGAGTGTCTCTTCTCCAGTTAACCAACAAAAAGACACAAGTGGAACCCCAGCCTTAAGTGGAAAGGCCAAGGGATGGTGGCCAGGCCCCAAGTTCAAACTCCAGTACCATCATGAAAAGATAATCATTGTTACAGCTTCAGCTTCATAGGAAAGTCTATTGCTGTGAAACTATGCTATGAAGGCTAAATCTAGCTTGAATGAGGGCTACCATTTCCTTAGAAACTCAGGATTTATTTACAGTAATCTGAGGTCATTTTGATGTTTATTTATTTAGTCAGTCATGGGGCTTGAACTCTGGGCCTGGGCCCCATCCCTGATGGCTTTTGCTCAAGGCTAGCATTCTACCACTTTGAGCCACAGCTCCACTTTGGGTTTCTGGTGGTTAGTTGGAGACAAGAATCTTACAGACTTTCCTGTCCAGGCTGCCTTTTGAGCCATGATTCTCAGACCTCAGTTTCCTGAGTAGCTAGGATTACAGGTATGAGCCACCAGTACTCAGCTTATTTGGATATTTTATTCATCTATCTTTTGAACACATGTTAAAAATGTCTTTATAAGAACACAGAGAACACATTCTATCTCTAAAATGAAATAATGCAATTCTTTAATAGCTACAATGCTTTGGGAAAGAAAGGTCACCTTCTGAGGAGAGCTGGTATAAACAAAAGAAGTTTTAGCTAATTTAATAGTTTGAGGAATACATATCAATTTCATCTATTAATTTATATCTAATACTACATTTCCCATGGGATAGAAAGCTCCCCAATTTGTCAAAGTACCTCATTGTCAAATAGATACAGTGATATCAAATGTTAACGGAAGCGCAGGAGGGAATTTGGTATCATGATACTGGATTCACAGTGCACTTTAAATGGAAAGCTTGGTTTTCATGAAAATGAATTCTTCTCTGATGGCCTGTCAAAATACTTAACTAAGCTGGGTGATGGTGGCTCACAGCCTACTCAGGAGGCTGCCATTATGACTGTGGTTTAAAGCCAGGCTAGGCAGGAAAGTCTGAAACTCTTATTGCCAAACTGGCCAGCAAAAAGCCAGAACTGGAGGTGTGTTTCAAATGGTAGAGTGTCAGCCATGAATGAAAAAGCTAAACAAAAATATGAGCCCTGGGCCCGGAGTTTGGCCTAGTGGTAGAGTGCTTGCCTAGCATGCATGAAGACCCGGGTTCGATTCCTCGGTACCACATACATAGCAAAAAGCCAGAAGTGGAGCTGAGGCTCAAGTGGTGGAGTGCTAGCCTTGAGAAAATCCAAGGACAGTGCTCAGGCCCTGAGCCCAAGCCCAGGACTGGCAAAAAAAAAAAAATAATAATAATAATAATAAATAAATAAATTAAACTAAATAACTTAAAAAAAAAGTATGAGCCCTGAATTCAGTCCCAGTACTGGGAAAAATAAATAAATTTCCTTTTTTTTTTTTTGTTGGTTGTAGGGCTTGAACTCTGGACCTGGGTGTTGTCCCTGAGCTTTTCAGCTCAAGACTACCACCCTACCCCTGGAGCCACAGAACCACTTCCAGTTTTCTGGTGGTTAATTGGATATAAGAGTCTCCCAGTCTTTCCAGGCTGGCTGGGAACCTCGATTCTCAGATCTCAGCCTCCTGAGTAGCTAGGATTATAGGTGTGAGCCACTGTGCCCAGAGAGACTTGACACTTTCATTCACTGGCTAGTATTCTATCAGCGGAGCTAGCCTCATACCCACAAAATCAATTTCTTGAAAGAACTATGAGAACTTAAAAAAAAAAGGAACAACTTAGCTATGCTTTGCAGTTTTTTGTTTTTTGGGGTTTTTTTGCCAGTCCTGGGCTTGAGCTCAGGGCCTGAGCACTGTCCTTGGACTTTCTCAAGGCTAGAGCTCTACCACTTGAGCCTCAGCACCACTTTTGGCTTTTTTTCTATATATGTATTACCGAGGAATCGAACCTGGATCTTTGTGCATGCTAGGCAAGCACTCTACCACTAGGCCAAACTCCCGGCCCCTATGCTTTGCAGTTCTAAGCAATATTGTTTTAATGTTAGTTTAATTACGAAGCTCTTCCTCCATTCACTCATTTTCCCATATGCCCCTTTAGAGAAAAGTATCTCAATTCCAGGACTTAGGGTAGAATGATGCATTTTAAAGGTTATAGTGTGAAGACTTGTTTTATTCTAGAAAATTCATTGCTTCTGAGTTGGTGCATCACAATATGGTACATTTTCAACCAGAAGTTCTTTCCTGGGGACCAATTCTGTAAGAAAAACAAAATAGATAATTAAAAGGAAAATTTATTATTTAATCCTTGAAGTAGAAGTAAATGCAAATTACACTCACTTCCCCTCCCATCTCTGAGATTGTGATCTAAATCTTCCAGAGAGATGTTATTCCAGTTAACATGTAAGGTGGAATATATGACTCTAGAGACATTTAAGATGATTATCTCTCCCTCCCTCTGCTCCCCTCTCTCTCTTTTTGTTGGTCATGGGGCTTGAACTCTGGGCCTGGGCGCTGTCCCTGAGATCTTTAGCTCAAGACTACCACACTGGAGTCACAGCGCCACTTCCAGTTTTCTAGTGCTTAAATGGAGATAAGAATCTCATGTTCTTTATAGTGTCCCAGCTGGCTGTGAACCTCAATCCTCGGATCTCAGTCTCCCGAGTAGCTAGGATTACAGGAGTGAGCCACCGTGCCCAGCTATGATTCTCTTTTTAGATTATAAAAAAAACGTAAGTTGGGCTGGGAAAGTGGCTTAATTGTAGAGTGCTTGCCTAGCATGTATGAAGCCCTGGGTTTGATTCCTCAGTACCACTGGCTGGTTTTGAACCTCAGTATTCAGAAGCTGGAAGTAGGGCTGTGGCTTAAGTGATAACAGTGAGCAAAAGTTTAGGGACAGCACGCAAGCCCTGAGTTCAAGCCCCAGGACTGGCAAAAAAGAAAAACATAAGTTGATTATAGAAAAAACAACTTAGATCTTTACTAGTTAACACAACTAATTAAATATCTTTATAGAATGCAGCTACAACACACTGTCATCTAATTACCAATAATTACAACTATTAGCTGGATAGTCTATTTACTTACTGAAGAAAAAGACTATCTTGTGTGTGTATGTGTACATGTGTGTGTGAGCTTTAACTCAGGGCCTAGGCGCTGTCTCTGAGCTTCTTTTGCAAGGTTAGTGCTCTACTACTTGAGCCATAGCTCCACTTCTGGCTTTTGGGTGGTTAGTTGGAGATAAAAGTCTCCTGGACTTCCCTGCCAAGGCTGGTTTTGAACCTCAGTATTCAGATCTTAACCTTTTCAGCAGCAAGGATTATAGGCATGAGCCTATAATATCTGGCATGTATATCTTGTTGTTGTCAGTCTTAGGGCTTGAACTCTAGCCCTGGGCATTGTTCCTAAGCTCTTCAGCTCAAGGCTAATGCTCTACCACATTGAACCACAGCACCACTTCCGGTTTTCTGGTGGTTCATTGGAGATAACAGTCTAGTAGATTTTCTACTGAGAGTTTGGCCTAGTGGAGTGCTTGCCTAGCATGCATGAAGACCAAGGTTGGATTCCTTGGTACCACATACATAGAAAAAGCCAGAAGTGGTGCTGTGGCTCAAGTGGTAGAGCTCTAGCCTTGAGAAAGCCCAAGAATAGTACTCAGGTCCTGAGTTTAAATCCCAGGACTAGAAAAAATATTAAAGAGTCGAATGGACTTTTGTGCCCTGGCTGGCTTTGATTTATAATCTTCAGATCTCAGTCTCCTGAGTAATGATTCCAGATGTGAGTCACCAGCACCTGACTCTATGTCTTATTTGTAAAACTCTTTTTTTTTGCCAGTCCTGGGCTTGAACTTGGTACTGGGGATCAAACCTAGGACGTTACATATGCTAGGCAAGCACTTTGCCACTGAGCTACATCCCAGCCCTTATTTGTAAAACTTTTGGCACCCAGCAGGATTACTCTTTTAATTTAGAGATGCCAATTTTTTTTGCCAGTCCTGGGCCTTGAACTTAGGGTCTGAGCACTGTCCTCGGGCTTTCTCAAGGATAGAGCCCTAGCACTTGAGTCTCAGCAGTGTTTCCAACTTTTGCTAGGTATGTGGCAACGAGGAATCGAACCTGGGTCTTCGTGTATGCTAGGCAAGCACTCTACCACTAGGCCCATTCCTTCTTTTTTTTTGGGGGGGGGGGTGGCTGGGACTGAACCCAGGTCTTCCTTCCCACATGATAAGCCTGTGTGCTACCTACTACTGAGCTACACCCTCCACACTTACACTGATGTTATTAACCAAGGGAGCGTGGTTTGTCATGCCAGCGGGAGGATGGCACTGGAATTTGGTGGATGGAAGCCAAAGATGCTAAATCTGTATGTGTTGGGCAGTCCAAAACAGTGAACTGCCATATCCCAAATGCCAATAATGGGCTGGGGGTGTAGCAGTAGCAGAGTGAATGCCTGGCATGCACAAAGTCCCAGCACCTCCTCCCCAGAGCCAAGAATGACCTTTTCAAAACCATTGCTAAACAAGAACAAATACCAGCAGAGTGATTCATGCCAATGTGGCTTAGTGGTAGAGTGCTTGCCTAACATGCACGAAGCCCTGGGTTCAATACCTAAGAACCACATACACAGAAAAAGCCAGATGTGATGATGTGGCTCAAGTGGTAGAGCTCTAGCCTTTAGTATAGAGAGGCTCAGGGACAGATACCAGGCCCTGAGTTCAAGGCCCAGGAGTGGCAAAAAAAAAAAATTGAGATCCTCTATGAAGAAAAAAATAAAACAAAAAAGACCTGAGCTTGGTAAGCTCAAAGCTCCGAATTTAACCCAAGTGCCCACAAAAGAAAAAGAAGAAAGGGAGGAGGAGGGGAAGGAGGAAGAGAGCAAAATAGGAAAGAGAAAAGACCAGAAAAACAAAGAAAAAGGCTAAGTGCTGGTGAGTTAAGCAGGTAATCCTAGCTATTCACATGGCTGAGATCTGAGGATCACAGTTTGAAGCCAGCATAGGCAGGAAAGTCCATGAGACTCTTATCTCCAACCAACTACTCAGAAAAAAAAAAAAAGCTGGAAGTAGCAGTGTGACTCAAGTGGTAGAGTACTAGCCTTAAGCAACAAAAGCTCAGGAATGGTACCTAGGCCCTGAGTTCAAATCCAATGACTGACACACAAAAAAAAAGAATAGAGGGGCCGGGAGTTTGGCCTAGTGGTTAAAGTGCTTGCCTAGCATGCATGAAGACCCAGGTTCGATTCCTCGGTACCACATACATAGAAAAAAGCCAGAAGTGGTGCTGAGGCTCAAGTGGTAGAGCTCTAGCCTTGAGAAAAAACCCAAGGACAGTGCTCAGGCTCTGAGCTCAAGCCCAGGACTGGCAAAAAAAAAAAAAAAGAATAGAAAAACTTGAGAAACATTATTTCTCTGTTTTTTTCTCTAGGAAAGCTGTCCGACAAGAGCTGTCATGATCTAACAATGCTCATCTAACACTGCATGAAGTGATCTGCCTGACCTAGTGACACTTCAAGGTCATGGTCATGAAAAATGAATATGGAGGAAGGGCTCTAAATTTAGGAGAGGAAGGAGTGAGGAGAGCTCAGTGTAAGGTGGGGTCTTCCACAGGATCTGGGCCCACTCAAGTTTGGGCCTTTTAAGGACTGGAAATGTGATTTAATATTCGAATGGGTTTACTGCATCACTGGCTTTGATAGTTACACTGTGCTTGCATCAGAAAAGGTCATTACATAGTTAGGAAATACATATTGGGGTATTTAAAAATAAATGTAAATATTTCTCTAGATGATCCAAATGCAAACGGGCTGTATAACTTGTGGAATATTTCTTCTGAAAGGAAAAAAAGAAACCCTAATATTTGCAACTCATTTGTGAAAAGCTTGAAAGCAATGGAGAGAGAGGTGATGAGGCAGATAAAGTAATGCATATAAAGGGAATTTGCACTCCCGTTTTTCTCACATATTCTTTTTGTAAAGCTGAATTATTTCAAAATAGAAAGGCTTTTCAAAGCCTTGCACTTGCCAGGTTGGTGCCTCAGCATTTGAGATATGCCTTCATCCCTTTTTGCTTTTGTAAATTTTCTAATTGGTTCTCCCATTTATGCCTGAGCCAGCCTGGATCACAAACCTATTTATGCTTCCTGCCTGGTTAGGATTCCAGATGTATACCAACATAGCCAGTATATTTGTTGTGTCTTACAAACTCTTTTTTTTTTTGCCAGTCCTGGGTTTTGAACTCAGGGCTTGAGCAGTGTCCTGTGCTTTCTCAAGGCCAGAGCTCTACCACTGAGCCACAGCACCATTTCCAGCTTTTTCTATGTATATGGTTCCAAGGAATGAAACCTGGGTCTTTGTGCATGCTAGGCAAGCTCTCTACCACTAGGCCAAACTCCCGACCATCCCTTTTTTTTTTTTTTTAAAGATATCACCAAAACAAAATGGAACCAAGCATTTTGTTAAAAACATATACATTTACAGGAGAATGAAAAACAATATGGCTAAACCTACCTTTCTTATTTCAGAATAGGTCTACTCTGAAGAACTGGAAGTCCAAGGTGGGAGTTCATTTTCATACATTATCAGGAGACACAGATGAAGGCTCTGGGCTAGCAGAGTCCTTCATGTCACTACGACCCCATGATTCTTTTCTCCCTGTGTTTTGTGGCCCTTCTTTGTGGGCTGCTGTCACTGCTGCAGTCAAAGCATGCATACTCTGGGTGGGCAGAGAAGATAGGCCACGGGGCCTTTTCCTGCTCATTCCTTTTTTTTTTTTTTTTTTTTTGCCAGTCGTGGGCTTGAGCTCAGGGCCTGAGCACTGTCCTTGGACTTTCTCAAGGCTAGAGCTCTACCACTTGAGCCTCAGCACCACTTTTGGCTTTTTTCTATGTATGTGGTACCAAGGAATCGAACCCGGGTCTTCGTGCATGCTAGGCAAGCACTTTAACCACTAGGCCAAACTCCCGGCCCCTGCTTCTTCCTTTTTAATAGCAAAACAGGGATTTCTTGGAACTAACACCCAGAAGATTGCTCTCTTGAAGGCCAGACAGATGTCATGTGGTGTAGGAAGTACCTTTTTTTTCTGGTCATATACCTTTGGCCACAGACAGACATACAGACACAGACACACAGACACAGACACAGACACAGACACACACAGACACACACACACACCCTCTTCCCACTGCAATACGTTCCACATCCCCCTACATTCTGAGATTGCCTACTGATCGACAGAAGGATGCCTGGTTGCTATCCCACCAGCTTTGGCAGATCGTGTGGTAGACACCCACTGGAGTTTGTGTGAAAAACAGTAGAAGAAAAAGAAAATGTCCAGTCCTAGCTTCACAGAAATGCCTCAGTCCTGCTGCACACAAAGAACCAGGCCTGTTTGTCTAGGAATCAGGTGAGCAATCCAGCAGGGCCTGACTGTTTCTGGAAGGCTCAAAGCCCCCAGGTACAGCCCTGTGCTTGAGAGCTCTAGGCACTGAAGCCTCTAAGCCACTCTTCTGGTCTAGAAGCTAAGATACAGGGGCAGATGCTCTTCTGAATTATGCAAGTTTTCACAATCTACTTCCTGTTGTAATGAATTTAAGGCCTTGGAAACTAAAGAAAGCTAGGGCCAGGAGTGTGGCCTAGTGGTAGAGTGCTTGCCTAGCATGCACAAAGCTCTAGGTTCCATTCCTCGGTACCACATACACAGAAAAAGCTGGAAATGGTGCTTGTAATTCAAATGGTAGAACACTTGCCTTGAGAAAGCTCAAGGAGAGTCCCCAGGTCCTAAGTTCAAGCCCCAGGACTGGCACAAAAACAACAACAAAAAAGGTAAAGCCAGGTGCAGTGGCTCACGCCTATAATCCTAACTACTCAGGAGTCTGAGATCTGAGGATCAAGGTTCAAAGCTAGCCTGGGCACAAAAGGACATGAGACTCTTTATCTCCAATTAAACTCTAGAAAACACAAGTGGGGCTTGGCTCAAGGGTCAGGGGGTAGCCTTGAGCTGAAATGCTCAGGGACAGAGCCCATGCTGAGTTCAAGCCCCATAAGACACACACACACACACACACACACACACAAAAGTAAAGAAAGCTAGATAAAGGCAAGTGCCTATGGCTCAGGAGGCTGGTGAGGACCATAGTTTAAAGCCAGCCCAGGCAGGAAATTCTGTATTTCTTTTTTTTTTTTTCTTTTCTTTCTTTCTTTCTTTTTTTTTTTGTCAGTCCTGTAGCTTGAACTCAAGGCCCAAGTGCTCTCCCTGAGTTTTATCCTCTCAAGGCTGCCACTCTACCACTTTGAGTCACAGCACCACTTCCAATTTTCTGGTGGTTCATTGAAGAAAAGGGCCTCAAGGACTTTCCTGCCCAGGCTGGCTTTGAACCACAATCCTTAGATCTCAGCGTCCTGAGGGGCTAGGATTACAGGCATGAGCCATTGGCACCTGGCTTGTGAGACTCTCAGGAAACGGGAAGTGAAGCTTAGGCTCAGAGTGATAGAGCACTAGCCTTGAGCACAAAAGCTCAGGGAGAGCACCCAGGCCCTAAGTTCAAGCCTCAAGACTGAACAAAAATAAATAAATAAATAAAGCAAGCTAGGTAAGCCTGGGTTTTTTTCCCTCCTCCTCCTCCTCCTTCTTTTTCTTCTTTTGGCAATACAAGCCAGTTAAAAAAAATTAAAAACTGAATCTTTCCAGTCTTTTGCAAATAGCCACAGGCAAATATCTTGATGTAATATTTAAGCACGATTGTCATCCTTCTACCTACCTTCATAGCCTTTATCTTGAGACCACCTCTTTTAGTTTGTGTTTTATTTGGTGGTACTGGGGTCTGATTTCAGGGCCTTATATTTGCTAGGCAGGTACTCTATTGAATCATATTCCTAGTCCTTTTTGCTTTAGTTAGTATTCAGAGATTATACAGGATTTTTTGGTCTGTATTTCAGCCTCAGATTGAAATTCTCATGACTTTTTTGCTTGAGCTGACTTTGAGCCACAATCTTCAGATCTCAGGTTGCTGGTAGCTAGGATCAAGAGAATCTTTCCAGCCGAGAGCCAGCACGGTGGCTCACACCTCTAATCCTAGCTACTCAGGAGGCTGAGATCTGAGGATCATGGCTCAAAGCCAGCCAGGACACTAAAGTTCATGAGACCACCAGAAAATGGAAAGTTGTGCTATGGCTCAAGGGGTAACCTTGAGCTGAAGAGCTCAGGGACAACACTCAGGCTCAAAGTTCAAGTACTACAACTTTAAAAAAAAAAAAAAGAGAATCTTTATAATCAAGTTTTTTCTATATATCTGCTGACAATGTAAGTAGGTCTAAGATACCACAAAGTCCATTTATCTAGCCAAATTTAATTGATTGTAAGATCCCAGAAGTTGTCCACAGTAGATCAAGGAAATGTAACACCAATATACTGACCTTGCCAGATCTTTGATGAGGAAATACACTGAGATCACAATTTATTTCTCGTACTTCAGGCCTCTGAAAAGGCTGTTCTACTCTAGTCACATTAAATGTATTATTTAAAAAGCAACATTTTCAAATAAAAAGCTTTTAGCACAATTAAAGATCGAAGTCAAAATCTGAGCCAAGATGTAAAACAATATATATTATGGACAGCATCTATAACAGGGAAGCAATCAAAGAGACATCTAGGTATATGTAATGTACAGGACATTACAATATTTGAGCCTGGTGATGTAGACACATTGCTAAATATATAAGGCATGTAAGAAAAATGCTAAGTCAGAATCAGGGAACTTGCATTGGCTCAGTGCTTTTCCTGAAGGCCCATCTCTGGCTCACATGTCACCTGCCTCCTCCCCAATCCCTCTGCTCCAGGATGGTACTGCAAGGATGGTGAGCAACTATTTCATTATTTCCCTCCTCCACAAAGAAGAAAAAAAGAAAGAAAAAAAATTACAAAAGTAAGCTAAGAGTCATGGCTTAGCAGCAGAGTATCTACTAGTAGCATAAAGTCTTGAGTTCAAACCCCATTACCCCATGAAAATGAAGCAGATTTAGGGCCAGGAGTGTGGCCTAATGGTAGAGTGCTTGCCGAGCATGCACGAAGCCCTAGGTTTGATTCCTTGGTGCCATATATACAGAAAAGCCAGAAATGGAGCGGTAGCTCAAGTGGCAGAGCGCTAGCCTTGAGCAAAAACTGTCCAAGGACTGTGCCCAGGCCAGCAAGAAGAAGAAAGAAGAAAGGAGGAGAAGGAGGAGAAGAATTATTAGAACGACAATTAAAAATAAGGAATTCTTCCTATGATTGATTATATCTAAAGAACCTTGAAATAACTCACTTGGTTTTTTTTTTTTTCTCTCTCTCTCTATTTGTCGTACTGGGTGTTTGAACTCAAGGCTTTATACTTGCTAAGTTGGTGTAGTACCTATGAACCACGTCTCTAGTCCTTCTCTGATAGTGCCCACGTCCTGAGTTCAAGCCCCCCCAACCAAAGCGTATGTGGCGGTGCGGGGGGGGAGGACTAGAAAGAGCCCATTTCGACAAATAAGCTAGGCATGGGAAATTTCAGGCGTGTAAATCCAGCTATAAGGGTAGATAGAAAGGTTAGTCCAAGACTAGCCCCAGGGAAAAAAAAATAACTAAAAGGAAGAAAGGCTGGGGGCATGACTCAAGTTGTAGACTGCTTGCCTACCAAGTGTAAGGTTCTGAGACCAAACTCAAGTATTACCAAGAAGTAAATAGGCAAAATAAAAACTAACAAGGGTATAGTATTTGTTCAATATTTCAAAATGCATGGCAGCCAGAAATCACAGTTCTTTATGTTTACTTACTCAGTGTGTTGTGATCTGTGTGAATTCCTTGTATGACAGATGTTCTGAGGAGTAGTTCAACGTCAGACCCTATCTTTATCAGCTGTTGAGAAATCCAGAGTGAGTCCTTAGAGGGTTTCATAACAATGCATTGTTTTGGAAACTGTTGTTTTGGTTTGTTTTGTCTGTCATGGGGCTTGAACTCAGGGTCTGGGCATTACAAGTATGAGCCATTAAGTGACCAGCTGAAATCTATAGCTTTATTAAAAAAAAAAAGTCCTTTTTAGATTGTGATTCTTTTAACATTTTACAGTATATGAAGCTCAGACATTTGGATAGTTTTATAGTTGTTTTATTTTGCCAGTCCTGGGCTTGAGCTCAGGGCCTGAGCACTGTCCTTGGTCTTTCTCAAGGCTAGAACTCTACCACTTGAGCCTCAGCACCACTTCCAGCTTTTTTTCTATATATGTGGTACCGAGGAATTGAACCCGTGTCTTTGTGCATGCTAGGCAAGCACTCTACCACTAGGCCAAACTCCCAGCCCCAGTTTTATAATTTTATAATTTTATCTATTCCATATTTTGTTCCCAAACAGATTGAGAATATTTTGTTATAATGTTAAAATTTAAAAATAAATGAGGGCTTTAGGACTTTTTTCTTCTTTTTTTTGGGGGGGGAGTGGTTTATGGGGCTTGAACTTGGGGCCTGAGTGCAGTCCCTGAGCAGAAATGCTCAGGGACTAGTGCTCTATCACTGAGCCAAAGTGCCACTTATGGCTTTCTCATGGTAAATTGGATATAAGATTCTCATAGACTTTCCTGCCCAGGCTGGCTTCAAACTGTAATCCTCAGATTTCAGCCTCTTGAATAGCCTGGATTACAGGCACGAGCCACCAGCACCCAGCTTGAAACTTTCTTTAGAGAGCTAGATTCCCTGAACATTTTGATTTAGAAATTGTTCCACCCTGGCTCTGTCATTAAGGGCACAGTATGGGTTAACTGTCTTCTCTTCCAGCATTAGACCTCATGTCCACAGTGAAGAACAGAACCAGACCAAATACTGGTTCTACAATTTTGAGCCCCTGAGAGATTCAAGATCCCTTCAGGAATCTGTGAAGACAAAATTCTTTTTCTGCATTGTTTAAGTGTAAACAGAAGTAGAACTTCCTCTATAAAAATAGCCTTTCAAAGACAGGCCTGGTGACTCACATGTGTAATCCTAGTTACCATGGAAGCTGAGATCTGAGGTTTATGGTTCAAAGCCTGGCCAGGCAAGAAAATCTGGGAGATGCCAATTAACTTCAAGTCCCAGTAGAGAAGGGAAAAAAGATTAATTTCTTGAAAGAGCCTTGAGAAATTATGATTACTCAGACTAAAGTATTTGGCAGATTATTATTATTGTGTGTATGTGCGTGCGTGCGCATTGGTACTGGGGTTTAAACTCAGTGACTGGGCATTGCCCTTGAGCATTTGCTCAGGGCCAGTACTCTACCAGTTGAGCTACAGCTCTACTTCCAGTTTTTTGGTGGTTAATTGGAGTCTCCCAGATTTTCTTGCCTGGCCAGGCTTTGAACCATGGTCCTCAGATCTCAGCCTCCTGAGTAGCTAGGGTTGCAGGTGTAAGCCACAGTGCCCAACTTACAGTAGAGACTTGGTAACTGGAGGCAAATAGTTCCCGGGGGACTGCTGCTGAGGAAGTCGTGAATGTGCAGGATGTGCTGTTTAGTGCCTGATGCATTTTCCCTACTTTCCCCAACTTCTGCTTAGAGACCTGCTGCCTTTTCAACAAACCTCAAGTTTTCACTTTATTGTTTAAATTACCTTTGCTATGTAGGTATCATTTGCTTTTTAGGAAAGCAGATTTGCACAAAATTAAGGGCATGGAAGCATCATACAGACCATACTTCAAGTTAAATATAGGACTGCTTGAGAGCTTTTCCACATTAAATGAGTGGTGCAATTTTGTTTTTAACCCCCCTCTCTCTCTCTCTCTCTCTCTCTCTCTCTCTCTCTCTCTCTCTCTCTCTCTCTCTCTCTCTCTCTGTCAAACCACATGATAAAATTGCAAATAAAATGAGCTTACTGCACTGCTTAGTAAACCTGTATTTTCCCAACTGCTAGTGTGTGATTTCACAAAATTCTGCAAGAGTAAACCAAATGAATTGAAGAGAACGATTGGTCAGAGAGGTTTAGTGGCTTGTGGCTGTAATCCTAGCTTCTTAGATTGATGAAATCGGAAGAACTATAGTTCAAGGCCAGATCTCTCAGCAGAAAAAGCTGAGTGTGGCTGCACATGTTTCTCAGCCCAGATACTGGAGGAAGCTTAAATAAAAAGATTGTAGTTGCAGGCCAGCACAGGCAAAAAGCAAGACTCTATTTCAAAAATAAAGGGAGAAATTGGGGGCTAGTGACTCATATTTGTAATCCTAGCTACTCAGGAGATTTAAGCTCTAAGGATCATAAGTTCAAAGCCAGCTGGCACAGAAAAGTCTGTGAGACTCATATTTCCAATCAACCACCAAGAAAAAGCCAGAAATGGAGCTATGGCTCAAATGGTAGGCAGCTAGCTTTCAGCAAAAGAGTTCAGGAACAATATACAGGCTGAGATTAAGCCCAAGTCTGGCGTGCATACACACACACACACACACACACACACACACACACACACACACACACACACACACACACACACACACACACACACACAAATAGGAAAATCTCCTCTGTGGTTCTGAGTTACAACACCAACTTGCCTCAGGTAAAGAAAGAATTTTGTGGGTTTCTGTATCAGCTGAACAGCTCTAGCTTTGATTAAGGCTACCACCATGTTCTTTCCACAGGCAAGGGGCTGTCTTGTAGGGACAGGCAGATGGTCCTAAGGAGGAGAGCCACATAAAAAATGTGGAAGTTATGTCCAATTCTGGTGGGTTTCAAGGAGGGTATGTTTTCGTTCATATAACCATCTATTTTCATCCTCTTTTTCAAGAAAATTCTATAAGGGCTGGGAGTGTAGGTCAGTGGTAGAGTGCTTGCACAGCATGCATGAAGTCCCGGGTTTGATTCCTCAGTACCACATAAACAGAAAAAGCCAGGCAGCACTGTGGCTCAACTGGTAGAGGGCTAGTCTTAAACAAAAAAAAGCTCAGGGAGGGCAGGGAGTTTGGCCTAGTGGTAGAGTGCTTGCCTAGCATGCATGAAGACCCAGGTTCGATTCCTCAGTACCACATACATAGAAAAAAAGCTGTAAGCGGTGCTGAGGCTCAAGTGGTAGAGCTCTATCCTTGAGAAAGTCTAAGGACAGTGCTCAGGCCCTGAGCTCAAGCCCAGGACTGGCACCAAAAAAAAAGCTCAGGGACAGTGCCCAGGCCCTGAGTTTAAGCCCCAGAACTGACTAAAAAACAAAATTCTGAGTTTTATTGGAATTGAAAAAAATTACTGTACCTCTTCTATTTTCTTAGGAGAAGTCTCACTCTTGTTATTTTTGAATTCTTCGTTGATCTTTATTCTGGCTGCTAAAGAAAAGAAAAATATATAAAGGTTATTTACCTTTTCTAATTCTAATTTCTGTCTTAATAATTTGTATTATCTAAACAAATTTCTACTTCTCTAAGAAAAGGTTTCGATCCTATGTAAAGCATAAGAAAAAGTATTGAAGTTTCTTCTCTCTCTTTTTTTTCTTTTTCCAGTATTGGGGCTTGGAACTCAGGGCCTGAGTACTGTCTTTGGGCTTTCTCAAAGCTAGTACTCCACCACTTGAATCACAGCACCACTTCTGGCTTTTTCTGTGTATGTGGTAACCAAGGAATCAAATCCAGGACTTTGTGCATGCTAGACAAGCACTCTACCACTCTACCACTAGGCCAAATTCCCAGCCCCTCTTGGAGAGCTTTTGATAGGCTGCCAAATTTGGGGGTGGGGGGAGAAATAACACACAAACTTTCATTACTCTATTTTTCTCTCTCAACTTTACTTGTGTTATTTATTTATTACCAGTTCTGGGGCTTGAACCTGATTTTCTTTTCCAGACAAGGTCCACTATCTAGCTTAGACTACCTTCAAGCTCACAATTCTCCTGCCTCAGCTTCCCAAGTATGGGAATTGACTTCATGAAGCCAGGTAGGATAAAAAGATTTCTGTAAAAAAAATCAATGAAGAGAGGGTGCCAGTGGCTGGATCCAGGTCAAAGCCAGCCCAGGCACTAGACTCTGTGAGACTCTGATCTCCAATGAACCACCAGAAAACCAGAAGTGGCACTGTGGCTCAAAGTGGTAGAGCATGAGTCTTGAGCTGAAGAGCTCAGGGACAGTGCCCAGGCTCAGAGTTCAAGCCCCACAATAAAGAGAGACAGAGACAGAGACACAGAAAGAGAGACAGAGACATAGAGACAGAGACACAGAGAGAGACAGAGGGCGAGAGGGAGAGAGGAAAAGAGGGAGAGAGGGGGAAGAAAGAGAAAAAGAGGGAGAGAGGAAGAGAGAGAGAGAGAGAGAGAGAAGAGGAAGGGAAGAAGGGCACAGTGGCTCACGCCTGTAATACCAGCTACTCAAGAGGCTGGGATCTGAGGATCAAGGTTCAAAGCCAGCCCAGGCACTAAAGTCCGTGAGATTCTTATCTCCAATCAACCACTGGAAAACCAGAAGTGATGCTGTGGCTCAAGTGAGAGGGGCAGCCTTGAGCTCAAGAGCTTGGAACAGTGCCCAGGCCCAGAGTTCAAGCCCTACGACCAATAAAAAAAGAGAAAAGGAAAGAAGGAAGGGAGGAAGGGATTTAAATGAAAGAGACAAATGTGTGTGTGTGTGTGTGTGTGTATACATACATACACAAATACGTATAAATATATTTTTAAATTTTACCTTCTAATGCTCTGGTATCATTTTTAAAAACTTGCTGTCTGGTTCTGTGCAGTGTTTTAAAGAGCTGTAAAACCTGTTAAGAAAATCAGAATTCAGACCTCCTAGGAAAAAAATAAATTTCAAAACAAAAACATGCAAAGAAACAAAGAGCAAAAATAATACAAGGATGCTTAATTGGGCCAGGAGTGTGGCCTAGTGGTAGAGTACTTGCCTAGCATGCACAAAGCTCTGGGTTTAAGTCCTTGGTACCACATACACAGAAAAGGCCAGGAGTGGTGCTGTGGCTCAAGTGGTAGAGCGCTAACCTTGAGAAAACGCAAGGATAGTGCCTACGCCCTGAGTTCAAGCCCCAGGAATGGCAAAAAAAAAAAAAAAATGTTTAAATCATAATTAACCAGTTTGGTAAGATAACCTGCTTCATTTGTATCATACATTTCTTCACATTTGAACAAACTAGTTTTCATCTGCTCTTCAAATCATACACATACAAAATTGAACTTATGTCTTAGGAGGGCTCAGAAAGAAAATACAATTTAGGAAAGGCTGAAAGTACAATGCTGAGGCTTCTAAATATTCAGAGTCTACTTAAAAACAAAAGGGTAAGGGCCGGGAGTTTTGCCTAGTGGTAGAGTGCTTGCCTACCATGCATAAAGACCCGGGTGTTCAATTCCTTGATACCATATACATAGAAAAAAGCCAGAAATGTTGCTGTGGCTCAAGTAGTAGAGCTCTAGCCTTGAGAAAGAACAAGGACAGTGCCCAGGCCCTGAGTTCAAGGCCCAGGACTGGCAATAAATAAATAAAAATAACAGGGTAAGAAAAGGGCCTCAAAGTTTAGTAAAAGTCACTCTGCCAAAAGACTTCAGTGACAGGGTGCGGCTACCTTTTGCTTCTAAGTCCAAAAATTATGCTAGATATTGTTCTCTTAATATTATCCTGTATATGTATGCACTTGGGTTGGAATTCAAGGGCCTGGTTGATGTGCCTTAGTTTTTTCATTCAAGGTGTTGGACCACTTGAACCACATCTCCACTTATGACTTTTTGCTTAGTTAATGGTTTTACAGGGGTTTTCTGCCTGGGCTGGTTTTCAACTATGATCTACATATTTGTCTTCTGGTCGGATTATACAGTGAGCCATTGACATTCAGCTTGGTTTTGTTTTTGTTTTTTTATGGTGCTGAGGAGCTGAGGATGAAACTTAGAGCTTAAATAAGCTGGGGGGGGGGTGGGAGAGGTGGAGGGGAGGATAATGGGGACCAAGACATGTGAAAGGGTATCAATATATATGAATTAATGCACCTTCTATCTGGCAAATATCATGTAACCCTTTTATTAGTTACAATAAAAAATATTTTTAAAAAAATAAATAAATAAAAATAAGCTAGGCAGGTGCTCTATCACTGGGCTCCATTCCCAGGCCCTCATAGCTAATTTCTAATTAAATTTCAGATTTTACCTTTACAGTCTTGTGGTTTCTTGTATCTTCCTCCCTCTTTCCCTTCTTTTTTTTAAAATCAATTTTTAAAAATTTTTTTTGGTCAGTGGGTCATGGGGCTGACCTCTTCAGCTCAAGGCTAGTGCTCTACCACTTTGAGTCACAGTGCCACTTTCAGTTTCCTGGTGGTTAATTGGAGATGAGAGTCTTGTAGACTTATGTGCCTGGGCTGGCTCTGAACCACAATTCTCAAATCTCATTCTCCTCCTGAGTAGCTAGGATTACAGGCATGAAACACTGTCGCCCAGCTCCCTTGTTTTTTTTTTTTTTTTTTCCTTTTTTCAAGCAGTTCCTCTTCCTCAACTCCTCCGTAGCTGAGGTTTCTTTTTATATCCCTCTAGATAAGTTAAGTCTCAGTTCTATGGGCACAAAACACGTGCATTTTGAGTGTGGAGAACTTAAATAGTGATAATACTTGTTTAAAATTCCCCTATCTGCTGGATTTCTTTATGTAGGCGAAGTGGTCAATTGCCTGTTGCCTTCATTACATGCAGATAGGACAGAATAGATCATTGCTGGCTGTTAGCTATATTGTTAACATATTGTGGGCACCTAATATAATTTGTGTGTTTGTGTAGGTTCTAGGTCTTCAATTCAGTGCCTGGGTGCTGGCTGTTCCTGAGCTCTTTTGCTCAAGGCTAACATTCTGACAAGTGGCCACAGCTCTACTTCCAGACTTTTGGTGATAAAGAGTCTCACAAGCCAAGCACTGATTCCTGAGCTTTTGCACTTCTAGGCTAGCACTCCACCATTTTAAGCCACAGCATCAACTCCAGTTTTCTGGTGGTTACATGGAGATAAGAGTGTCAGTAGACTATCCTGGCCGGGACTGGCTTTGAACAATGATTCTCAGATCTCAGCTGCCTGAGTAGCTAAGAGCCACCCACATCCAGCTTCAATATAATTTTTGAATGAATAGCATGGTAGAAGTCAGTCTTTCCTTGCCCCTAGTTTAAAAGTTCACGAAGAATGCTTGGTGGTACACACACACACACACACATGTATGTATGTGTGTGTATATGTTTATATATACATATATCGTATATTACCATTGCTTTTTTTTCCTTGTAGAGCTGTGCCTGTGTTCCCACCTATGACAACCACGGATGCCAATTGGACATCATGTTGACATTTAAAGCTAAGAGATGGCTGCCTGAGAATTGGGCACTGACAAGGAATGTACTTGACTAGAAGTGAACCTTGAGCTCACATCCCTAGAGATGACCACCAAGGGGCGTGCAGCACATCCCCAGTTCAGTGGGCTCGGGTCTCATAGGTGTCCCACTCAGTGCGACTTTTCCAAGGAATTCTCTTGGGGCTCCGTTTTCTTAGGTCTTGATCTCTAGATATGGGAATAAACATAGCAAATACCTCATTGGCTGGTTGGCGCTTAGTTTTTTTTTGGGGGGGGAGGGTCTTCTTTATTTCCTGGGATGTGCAGTAGGTCCTTCAGACAAACAGTAGTGAAGATGAATTGGGGCCGCACCCCAAAAGGTTTGCATGTGGGTGTGTATGTGTCTGCCCCGGGGCGTGGGGCAACAACTCAGGACCTGGAAAGTGTCACTGCCTGGGGTTCCCCAGCTCCCTCAAGGGTCGTGTCCTCTACCACTTGGGTCACGGCTCCACTTCCGGCTTTTGGGTGGTTCTTTAGAGATGGGTCTCACAGATTTCCCTGCCCCAGGCTGGCTGTGAACCAGGTTCAAACCAGGAGCTCAGCCTCTTCCACAGCGAGGATGACAGGCGTGAGCCCCCAGTGCCCGGCTTCCAGGACGTGCGGTTGTATGGCAGGTAAACCCTGCGGGCCCCGGCTGCAACCGAGCTTCACCGGCGGCGGCTCCCAGTCGCGCACCTGCAGGACCCCCGACCGCCCCGTCAGGGCGCTGAACCCCACACCCCCCGCCACTCGACCACCGTCTCTCAGCGATCCACTAACCCCGCTGTCCCCACCTGTACCGCACCCACCCCTCCCAGCCCCTGTCACCTTCACTGCCTGACCCATGGCTCGCCACGCCGTCCCGCCACCTCAGGGGCCGCCGGTTCGCCCCGCCTCTCGGCAGCCACCGGAGATTCCCTGAGGCCGCGCGCCTAACACGCCTCCACCAATCATCACTCGGTATTCCCCTCGTAGTCCCGCCTCTCGGCAGCCAATCAAAGCCTCACTTTCCCTGGCCGCGCGCCTGACGCACGGCCACCAATCACCATGCAGTGTCTCCCGGGTGGCCACGCCTCCCCAGCGGGATGGACCGGGAGACGTTTGGTAAGCGTCCGGCAACCCTAAGCATCCAGAAGCCCGGAGCCCGGGGCGGGGGGACCACCGACAGAGCGGAAATCGCTCGGGCGCCATGTTTGTGAGGGGCAGAGCCACTTCCGGCCCGGAGGTTCCGGCGTCTGCACTGGGTTGGTATTTAAGGGGTGGCTGGTCTTTACCGCCAGTTGGGAATTGGGCATGTGTGTTGAAGGTATTTCCGTATTTCCCAGGCGCGACCGTCTCCGTGGCAACGGTCTCCTTGACCACAGTCCCCGTCACCGAGCAAGGCGTGATTGGACGCTTGACCGCCGCAAGTTTGTCTTCCCGCCGGCAGGTGAGATGAAATGATTTACCAAATTCCCAGAGCTAGTACATCTGAGCTCCAGGGCCTCTGGGCCAGACCCCCAAGGACGTTCTCACCCTCTGGATCCGGCCTCGGATCTGCACACCATTCAACAACAGGCAACTCAACGACTGTTTTGCTGAATAATTGATTAGCCACGTCCTAATCGTGAGCAACACTACTATGAAGAATTTTAAGGGCCTTAATTTAGGTCCTTGCAAGCATCAAGATAAATTTCTGCCTCGCAAGCAGGCCTTACGTTCAAAATCCAGATTTAAAATCAAAACAAGACAAGAAAAAAAGAAAAATCCCAGTTCTGCCAAATTATTGTTCACCTTCTCTATGCCAACAGTCAGATTAATTTGGGGATAGGTCAGCTGTTTCATTTAAAGTTAAAGATCTTGACCAATGGATCTCGAAGGTACTTTTCTTTATGATTTACCTGTGTGTGCACCCATGCTGGTTCTGGGGCCTGGACACTGTCTCTGGGCCTGGACACTGTCTCTGAACCTTTATACTCAAGGCTAACACTCTACCATTTGAGCCACAGTGTCATTTCCTGCCTTTTGCCGGTTAATTGGAGATAGTCTCATGGACTTTCCTGACGGGGCTGGCTTTGAACCATTACCATCGGATCTCAGCCTCTTGAGTGGCTGGGATTCCAACAGTGAGCCACTGGCACCTTGCATAATTTTTTTTTTTTTTTTTTTTTTGCCAGTCCTGGGTTTGGGCTCAGAGCTTGAGCACTGTCCTTGGACTTTCTCAAGGCTGGGGCTCTACCACTTGAGCCTCAGCACCACTTCCAGCTTTTTTCTATGTATGTGCTACTGAGGAATCGAACCCGGGTCTTCGTGCATGCTAGGCAAGCACTCTACCACTAGGCCAAACTCCTTGCATAATTTTTAAAGCTCAACTTCTGTCCTTGAGATGACTTTCAGTACACTTAAAAAAATAATGTAAGCAAGGTGCAGTGGCTCACACCTGTAATCCTAACTTCTCAGGAGGCTGAGATCTGAGGATTGCATAATTTTTAAAGGTCAACTTATCTTCTGTCCTTGAGATGACTTTCAGTATACTTAAAATAATGTAAGCAAGGCACAGTGGCTCATACCTGTAATCCTAACTTCTCAGGAGGCTGAGATCTGAGGATCGCAGTTCAAAGCCATCCCAGCCAATAAAATCCAAGAGACATTTATCTTCAATTAACCACCAGAAAGCCGGAAGTGGACTGTGACTCAGTTGATAAGGCTGTAGTCTTGAGCTGAAGAGCTCAGGGACAATGCCCAGGCCCAGAGTTCAAGTCCCACGACCAAAAAAAAAACAACAAAAAAAACCCCAAACAAACCCTGTAAATCTGCCAGGCATTGGTGACTCATGCCTATAATCCTAGCTTCTCAGGAGGCTGAGATGTGAAGATCATGGTTCAAAGCAAGCTGGGGCAGAAAAGTCCAAGATACTCTTATCTCCAATTAACTACCAGAATATGAGAAGTAGCACTGTGAATAAAGGTGGTAGAGCACTAGCATTAAGCAAAAAGAGCTCAGGGACAGTGCTCAGGCCCCAAGCTCAAGTTCCTGGACTGTTCATATGGTACCACTGAAAGAAAGTGAGAATCCCCTCATTCCAAAAAATATACTTATTTAAAATAATAAATCAGGGGCCGGGAGTTTGGCCTAGTGGTAGGGTGCTTGCTTAGCATTCACAAAGACCCGGGTTTGATTCCTCGGTACCACATACATAGAAAAAAAGCCAGAAATGGTGCTGAGGCTCAAGTGGTAGAGCCCTAACGTTGAGAAAGTCCAAGGACGGTGCTCAGGCCCTGAGCTCAAGCCCACAACAGGCAATAAATAAATAAATAAAATAATAAATCAAAGCCCGACACCAGTAATCCTAGCCACTCAGGAAGCTGAGATCTGAGGATCGATATTCAAAACCAACCCAGGCACAAACATCCATGAGACTTGTATTGTTCATTGGAGATGAACCACCAGAAAACCAGAAGTGGCTCAAGTGGTAGAACCCTAGCCGAAGAGCTAAGGAACAACACCCAGGCCAAGAGTTCAAGCCCCAGGACAGACCAAAAAAATAAATCAGTTCCCAAACTGTAAAACCATGCAACAAGTTTTTTGTTGTTGTTTTTTTAATTAGGCATAGGTTTTTAAATGTCTTTAGTCATACACAGGAAAACAAATACCTGCCATTTAACATATTGGAACTTGCAAGCCTCATCTCTGCCTAGAGAAGGAAAATTAACGTGAAGCATGCTTAACCAGGAGGCCACTGCATCTGTCGACCCCCGAGGACATGGAGATGGACATGGTAGACTGACTGCCCGCCATCTACACCTTCATTCACCACCATCCGATAGCCCTTCTTTAGGCCCAGATCAGCAGCACATTTCTTGCCAACAATCATCAAATGTCCAAGAAGCTGAAAAACAAAAACAAAAACAAAAACATTTCTTAAACACAAGAAATATGTAACTTGGGGTGGGGAGTTTGGCTTAGTGAAAAAGTGCTTGCCTACCATGCATGAAGAGCCAGGTTTGATTCCTCAGTACCACATTCATAGAAAAAAGCCAGAAGTGGTGCTGTGGCTCAAGAAGTAGAACGCTAGCCTTGAGGAAAAAGCCCAAGGACAGTGCTCAGGTCCTGAGTTCAAGGCCCAGGACTAACGAAAGAGGGAGAAGGAGAGGGAGAAGCAAAGGAAGAGAGGAGGAGAGGGAGGGAAAGAGAAAGAGAGGTAACTTCTTTTAGTAACTTCTGGTTACTAAAAATAGTCCAATAAAAGTATCAAATTAAGGCAGGCACAGTGATACATGCCTGGAATCCCAGTATCTAGGAGGTTAAGGGAGCAGGATCACAAGATCCAGGCCAGCATGACTGTCAAAAAATAAAGGGGCCAGGAGTTTGGCCTACTGGTAGACTGCTTGCTTAGCATGCACTAAGACCAGGGTTGGATTCCTCAGTTCCATATACATTGAAAAAGCTGGAAGTGGTGCTGTGGCTAAAGTGGCCTTGAGAAAGCCCAAGGACAGTACTCAGGCCCTGAACTCACACCCTAGAACTGGCAAATAAATAAATAAATAAATGGATGAAAAGCCACACACCTGTGGTTCATGCTTACAATCTTAGCTACTCAGAAGGCTGAGATTTAAGGATCAAAGTTCGAAGTCAATCCAGGTGGGAAAGTCCATGAGACTCATCTCCAGTTAACTACCAAAAAGACAGATGTGAGCTAGAGGCAGAGCACGAAAGCTCAGGAACAGTCAGCCAGGCGCAGTACGCCTGTAATCTAGCTACTCAGGAGGCTGAGATCTGAGGATCTCGGTTCAAAGCCAGCCTGGGCACTAAAGTCCGTGAGAATCTTCTCTCCAGTTAACCACTAGAAAACCGGAACTAGCGCTGTGGCTCAAGGGGCAGGGAGGTAGCTATGAGCTGAAGAGCTCAGGGACAGCACCTAGGCCCAGAGTCCAAGCCCCATGAATGACAAAAATCAGGCTGGGAGTGTAGTTTAGTGATAGAGGTTATTGCCTAGCATGTATGAAGCCCAGGGTTCAATTCCTTAGCACCACATAAACAGGAAAAGCTGGAAGTGGCACTGCAGCCCATGTGGTAGACTCTAGCCTTGAGCAAAAAAAGCTCAGGGACGGGCCGGGAGTTTGGCCTAGTGGTTAAAGTGCTTGCCTAGCATGCATGAAGACCCGGGTTTGATTCCTCGGTACCACATACATAGAAAAAAAAGCCAGAAGTGGTGCTGAGGCTCAAGTGGTAGAGCTCTAGCCTTGAGAAAGTCCAAGGACAGTGCTCAGGCCCTGAGCTCAAGCCCAGGACTGGCAAAAAAAAAAAAAAAAAAAAAAAGCTCAGGGACAGTGCCTACAGCCTTAGTTCAAGACCCAGGACTGGGAAAAAAAAAAAAAAAATCCAGCCTTGAGCAGGAAAAGTCCAGGACCCTCTTTTCTCCAATACAGTAGCCAAAAGTCAAAGTGAAGGAATGGCTCAAGTGGTAGAGTAAAAGCCCCCGAGTTCAAGTTCTAGTACTGGCACAAGAGTATTCAACTGTAATGTGAAAGCATCATGGACAGCAGAGTTCAACAAATGAGTGACTGGGTTCCATAAAATTTATTTGCAAAAAACAGGTAGCCAGGGCCAGGAATGTGGCCTAGTGGTAGAGTGATTGCCTAACATGCACGAAGACCCAGGTTCAATTCCACATACATAGAAAAGGCCAAAAGTGGTGCTATGGCTCAAGTGGTAGAACTCCAGCCTTGAGAAACCCCAAAGACAGTGCTCAGGCCCTGAGTTCAAGACCCAGGGCTGGCAAAAAATAAATGAATGAATGAATGAATAAATAACTAAATCAGCCAGTCAGCCAGCAACAAGCCAGACTGCTAATTCTGGCTATCCTTTACAGATCTAGAAACCAAACCTCAGACATACCAGGTATGTGTGTTTATACATGGAGATTGGAGGCTTCATGGGCATAATGTATGGACTTCATGATCCTTGATTTAAATACTGATCTACTTTTCTTTTTTCTTTTCTGTCATTCGTGGGCTTGAACTCTGGGCCTGGATGCTGTCCCTGAGCTCTTCAGCTCAAGGCTAGCACTCTACCACTTAAAGCTACATTGCCATTTCTGTTTTTTTGTTTTGGTGGTTAACTGGAGATAAGAGTCTCATGGATTTTCATGCCTGGGCTGACTCTGAACCACAATCCTCAGATCTCAGCCTCTTGAGTAGCAAGGATTACAGGCGTGGGCCACTGGTACCCAGTGAGGCATACTTTTTTGAGGCATAATAATAATAATAATAATAATCCTTTATGTGTTTTTCGTAGCTGGGCACTAGTGGCTCTCGCTTGTAATCCTTGCTATTCAGGAGGCTAAGATCTGAGGGTTGCAGCTTGAAGCTAGCCGGGGCAGGAAAGTCTGTGAGATTTGCATCTCCAATACAGTGCTCGGAAAAAGCCAGAAGTGGTGCTCAAGTGAGAAGTGGCTAGCCTTGAGCAAAAGAAGCTCAGGGACAATGACCAGGCCCCAAGTTCGAGCCCTATGACCGGCCAAAAAAAGTTTTTTGTTACTAGAGTTTCTAGTATCATGTCAATATCCCTTACTTATATCTATTTTTCCCTCTGATTCAATCATATACTATATCAATTATTGGTCTTGTGGCACAGCATTAGATTGCTGTGTACCTTAGATCTGAATACGTGCTTTATCAAAGTGAAACTAATAGTACTTCATTTGTAATACCCTTAGGAAGCTAAAAATGTAACATCACCAAGAACAAAACTAAAGGTTTTCCATTTAAAAAAACAGAAAAAAAGTCAAGTGTAGAACTGAACTCACACTTTCATCATCGTCTTCAGCTACAGAAATCTGGGATATGTGTTTCTTGGGGATCACCAGAAAATGGGTTGGTGCTTGAGGAGAAATGTCATGGAAAGCAAGACACTAGGAAAAAGAAAATAAAAATGTTAGTATTTATATCATCCTCAATAAACAACCATGTGGAAGGCACTAAGCAATATACAAGGTTCCAGTCTCAGGGCAAGACATAAACCTTAAACAAAAATGTAGTTACAAATAGCTGTGTAAGTTCCCCAAAAAGATAGATGACTGCTCAAATTTTTAAAAGCCTGGCTTAGTTAGACTGAGCGATCAGGGACAAGACAATCATTCTAGTCAGTGACATTTAAACTGGTAAGAGCAGAAATTAGCATGTCAACCACCCATTGAGGATTGCAAGCAAGTCAGGTTTTGGCACCTGTCACAAACCTTCCTAACTCAATACCCTCATGGCTTTTCCAGAGAGGTAACTTCCCCCAACTTAAAGTCTAGCTTCAAATGCTATTTATGACTTGATTTGAAAAGCTAATTCCTATCCATATATATGGATAATTATATATAATATATATATAATTTTTTTTCTTTTTTGTCATCAATCATGGGGCTTGAACTTAGGGCCTGGGAGCTGTCCCTGAGGTCTTTTGCTCTACCACTTTGAGACACAGTGCCACTTCAGGTTTTTTAGTGGTTCACTGGAGATGAGAGTCTCATGGACTTTTCTGCATGGGCTGGCTTGGACCAAGATCCTCACATCTCAGCCACCAGGGTAGATAGGATTACAGGTGTGAGCCACTAAAGCCTGGCTATACATACAATTTTTAAATGAACCCTCAAAAGGGACTGGAGGTATGTGGCTCAAATGGTGGAGAGTTCTGATTATGAAACGTCCGTTTTTTGGTTTTTGTTTTTTTCACCTCAGGTACTGATCAGCGGTAACATCTGTTTGGTTCTTCCCACTTTATTCCACTTTTTTTTTTAAAGTATTTCCTATTGTCGAAATGAATAGTATACGCATGTAACCCAACTGTTTACCCAACAGAAGAATCTATAGACATACAGACATATCTGTAAATGCTTTTTTAAAATTTAAATCTCTTGTTCTCAATTGGAGATGCGAGGTCGCCCAAGAAAACCTTCCATGTTTGTCCAAAGAGTAATTTCACTGGCCACTCCCTCAAAAAGAAAAAATGCTGTCTCACTAGGGTTCAAGGATCACGCTCATAATCACTTCAATACACAAGGCCATCGCTTTTAAATGACTTGTTCAACTGAACTAGTGACGCATAAAGGTATGGAAATAAAACTCCCCTCCGGGAACCGAGTGAAATCTTGGATTATTAATAATGCTCTCCAGAGTACACTGCTAACCAGTCTGTCAACGGTTTCAACAGCACGCTTATGGCCCTCTTCCTCCCCTGAGCAGGCAGGCCAACCTCTGGCCTAGCTTTGATCTGAGATTCCCCCGAGCCCTTAAATAATAACCAGGGTGCATAGGAAATGATTTACACCAGAAGGTGACCCCGCGTGGATCCGGGTCCCCGGGTGTCAACAGGGTGCCTCGTTCCCGGGTGCAGAGGCCAGGGTGATCGGAGGAGCACACAGGGCCGGGGCCGGGGCTCCCCGGTCCTCCCGCACGGCGCGGCGCGCGGGAGATCTCGGGAGGCCCGGGCCCACGTGGCGGCCGGGCGCGATCGGGTTTCCCCCGGGTCCGGCCCGGGCAGAGCGCGGGCGAGATTGCCGCCACCTGCGAGGGCCGGGGCGGGGGGCGGGCGCCGGGGCCCCGCGGAGTCCCGGCCCCCGCCGGATCCCCGCCGGCCGCACCCGGGGCCGATAAGGCGTAACCGGAGCGCCGGCACGCGCCGCCGGGAGGCCGCCGTGGGGCGCCGGGCCAGGGCGTCCGGGCCCCGCTCTCTCCACCCACCCCGCCACCCACCCCCGGGTGTGGGGAGCGAGTCGCCCACGCCGTACCCGGTCATCCTCGAAAATGATTTTGGCGGGGATTTCCTTGCGGATGATCTTCCCGAAGATCGTGTCGCCGCCAGGCCGGGCGACCTGAGCCTTGGCGATCTCATCGGCCATCTCGGCCTCCCTCCCCGCACGGCGGCCAAGGGGGAAGTCGAGAGCCCGAGAGGAACCCGGGCGGGCGGAGACGGCGGGAGCGCGCGCCCTCCGCCGAGCCCGCGCACGAACCGCTGTTCGCGCGCCCCCGCCCTCTGCGCGTGCGCACTGGCGTCCGCGCGACCCGCCAGCGCGGGAACCTCCGCTCGCTGGCTGGGCCCGGCAGGATTGGGGACCATCGGGGTCGCCTTCCTGTCTTGTGTCGCCCACGTCCCCTTCGGAATGCAGTGATTGACTCTGCTTTCATTTGTCAATGGATGCATGTGCAGACAACTGACTGGATACTGTCATGGGAAAGGTTCAGTGATTCAAGTGGTGCTGTCCATGTGTGCTGGCGTCTTCACGGGCCACCCCCTGACTGTCTTGGCTAAAGCAATGGAGTCTGACGCGTGCGCTAGGCTTTTCCTCTCAATGCATGTTAAAAATCACCTGGGGAGCTTTAAAAAAAAAAAGAAAACCTGGCGACACTCCAGAATCAAATCTGAACCCGTGGGAATGAGAAGCAGGCATCAGTAGTTTGTGAAGTTCTCTAAGCTGTCTACAGTAATCATCAACGCTCCTGTGTTACGGGAACAAAACCTTCCCCAACTGGAGATTAGAATCTCCCAGGGACTTTATTTGCCCCAGCTTGGCTTTGCATTGCCATCCTCAGATCTCAGCCTCCTGAGTAGCTAGGATTACAGACATGAGCCATTGGTGCTAGGCTGTCTTCGCTCCTATTAAAGTGTTTTGTCATTTTTCTTGCTGGGCACTGATGGCTCACACTCTGATAGCTGAGATCTGAGGAGTATAGTTAGAACTAGCATAGACAGAAATGGCAGAAATATCTGACTTTTTTTCTTTTCTTTTTTTTTTTTGTGCCAGTTCTGGGATTTGAACTTCAGGCCTCTGCACTGTCCTTCGGCTTCTGTTGCTCAAGGCAAGCAATCTACCACTGAGCCGCATTCCCGGCCCTCTGACTCAATTCTAATTAAAAAGCAAGAAAGCTGGCCTGGAGGCATGTAGTTCACGAGGTAGAATGCCAGCTGACTTCCTCAGCCTTCTGACTAGATAGAATTACTTACAGGAATAAGCCACGAATAGAATTACTTACAGGCATAAGCCACGAGTGCCAGGCTCAAAGCAGGATTTCTTGAGTTTAGGAGTTTGAAGCCAGATTGAGTCAGAGTGAGATCCTGTCTCAAAAAAAAAAAAAAGTGCTATTTTGGATAATAAATAATGTGTTCAACTTTCACTCTGTCCAAAGGTAATAATAAACATAGAGTAATGATATATTTGTCTCCTATCTATACCCTTAATTCTAGTCTACTCAGATATACATTACTGCCTACTCAACAGCTCTTGGATGTCTACCAGACACTTGGAATCTAATTCTACTCCCTACACAATACACCAAAACCTCTTCTGGCAGCACTCCATGCAGCCACTGCCATGCACAAAGCTGCTTGAGCCACAAGGTTTGAAGTCATCCATAATGCTCTATGCTTTCCACAGATACCATGATCCTACTTCTTACCTCCTCACCCTCATCCCCCACTATTTTTCCTATTTTTGTCAAACATGGGGCTTACACTGAGAGCCTGGGCACTGTCCCTGAGTTTTTGTTTTTGTTTTTGTCTTCCCCACTCAAGGCTAGTGCTCTACCACTTTGAGTCACAGATCTACTTCCAGTTTTCTGGTGCTTAATTGGAAATGAGTCCTACAGACTTTCCTGTCCTGGCTGGCTTCGAACTCAGATCTCAGTCACCTCAGTAGCTAGGGTTATAGAGGTATGAGCCACTAGCACACAGCTCCTACCCCATTATTATTATTATTATTATTATTATTATTATTATTATTATTATTATCGTTGTTATTTTGCCAGTCCTGGGGCTTGAACTCAAGGCCTGAGCACTGTGCTAGTACTCTACCACTTGAACCACAGTGCCACTTCCATCCTTTTTTTTTTTTTTCCCTGTTTACGTGGTACCGAGGAATCAAAACCAGGGCTTCATGAATGCTAGGCAAGCACTCTATCAATAGGACTTATTCCCAGCCCCCTCTCCCACTATTCTGATCCAAGACATTACTATCTCTTGCCTGGAGCATTTGGGGGACCTCTAATTGGAGAGCTTTTCTGCTCCTGTTGTGCCCAAAGTTCACAATCCCCCGAAAGACCACCAGAGTCCATGACCAATGCAAGCAACAAAGAGCTGTTTACATTAGCAAGCTCGAGCTTGGTCCTCCGTGCCTTAGAAACCAGTGACACTTGGAGGCCCCGAGTACAGAATTAGCACAGCTTTTATAGTACAGAATAAACAGGTTTTAGTTTTCATTCTCACAGCCTCATGTTTTAGTTAACTTTTACATAGAGACATTTCACAATTTTTTATGTTATGGTTTCCCACGGAAGTTTAGTCTTAGGTGTCCTTGCTAGCTGTGGGACACAGCTGTAGTCCTAGAGATGACCTTTGAATGTCCTTGCCAGCTGTCTGAGTAAACCACTGATGGAGCAACTTACAGTTCTCCTGAGAAGAGGCAGTCATGGGATTTCTCCGAACTTTACAAAATGGAGACTGCTTAGAAATAACTTTTCACTGAAGTTCATCAAACTTCAAAATTAATTTAGGCCTCACACTCCCACTATAGCCAATTTGCCACACAGCACTGCAAATCAACTTTGCAAAAGATATATGCTGGTAATATCCCAGAGAATTCATCCCAAGCCTGGAGCTCCTGTCATCCTAGCTACTCAGGAGGCTCAGGTCTGAGGATCGTAGTCTGGGCCCAAAAGTCCATGAGAGTCTTATCTCCAATGGACCACCCGAAAACTGGAAGTGGCACTGTGGCTCAATGTGGTAGAGCACTAGCCTTGAGCTGAAGAGCTCAGAGACGGTGCCTAGGCCCAGAGTTCAAGCCCCATGATCAACAAAAAAGAGAAAGAAAGAAAGAAAGAAAGAAAGAAAGAAAGAAAGAAAGAAAGAAAGAAAGAAAAGGAAAGGAATCCCAGAATAAAATCCAAAATGCATATCTTGGTTTCTAGGCAAACCATATCATAGGACCTGAGATCAAGTACTGGCATACCTTCTACCTCATTTCCTTTCATTTCAGCCTTCCTACTAGCTTCACCCAAATAAGAGTATAATCAGAATGTGATGCCTCAGTCTGAATCCCCAGAGCAGGTGAATGTGCTCCCTCACATGGCAAAGAGGATTTTACATATGGGAGCCTTTGGATCAAAATGGAATTTCAGTCAGTTTGGTTTTCCTCTTCTCTCTTGGAGGTGGTAGTGTGTTGGCATGGCAGGGGCTCTCAAATCTTCTTTGTTATTGTTCTCTCTCAGCTCCTGAGCCTTTTGAGGTCTCACTTAATCCCTGTAGGATGACCCTGTAATAATGATGACTGTGATTAGAATGGGATTAAGAGAGTAATTAGGAGACTGTTAGCACAGCACAGTGCTAATAGAAATTGTTACTGATTTAGAAACTGCTGTGACACTGGCAATGTGTTTTGTTCCATGTGATATTGCTAAAAGCAAGTTTGTGTCTCTGTTACATTCTGTGGCATTTACTCAGAATATCAAATATATAATGCTTTTTTTTTTTTTTTTTACCAGTCCTGGGGCTTGAACTCAGGGCCTGGGCACTGTTGTTGGGTGTTCTTAAGGTTAGTGCTCCTCCATTTGAGTCACAGCACCATTTCTGGCTTTTTCTGTGTATGAGGTACCAGGAAATCGAACCTAGGGCTTCGTGCGTGCCAGGTAAGCACTCTACCACTAGGCCAGGCTTCTGGCCCCATGCTTATTGTTTTATTGTGCTGGTCCTAGGGCTTGAAGTCAGGGCCTGGGTACTGTTCCTGAGATCTTCAGCTCAGCACCACTTCTTTTTCTGTGTATGTGGTACCAAGGAAACGAACATAGGGCTTCATGCATGCTAGGCAAACACTCTACCACTAAGTCACACCCCTGGCCCCTCTGAATCCTTTTTGTGTCAAAGAAGTCCTTGCCTCCCAGAAGAGAAGTTGGACTGAAAAGATGGATATAGCTGGAGTGCTTCTGCCATCTGGGAAAAAGGCCCTGGCTTCACACTCTGCCAATCAGATGTGCTTATCTAGGATTCTGAACCTGAAACGAATGACACAAAGCCACACAGACATTGAAGGCTTCTTTCTGGTGTCAGTGGCAGCAGCACCAGGTTGGCAAGGCACAATGAGACCTGTGTTGCCAGCTCTTAGATCCAGTGTTGAATACCAGGAGTGACACCCGTACAAGCCGAGGTTCTTGTGTTCAGTGGCAGCAGAGGTAGAGTCCCAGCAGACTAGACTGGCTTTCTGCTTCTACTGTTGTTGTGGCATTGTCTGCAAAACTTCTCTTTATTCCTGCCAATTTTCTAGTGAACCTATGAGCCATCCATTAAATACTATCTCAAGAAATTCATGAAGGCAGGAGAGGAGGCACGCTGCTGCAGTGGCTCATGCCTGTATTCCTGGCTATTCAGGAGGCTAAGATCTGAGGATGATGGTTCAAACTCAGCCCAGGCAGGAAAGTTCAAGACACTCCCATTAATCAAAAGGAAGCTGGAAGTGGTACTATAGCTCAAAGTGGTAGAGTGCTAGCCTTGAGTGGAAAAGCTCAGGGGCAGCACCCAGGCTCTGAGTTCAAGCTCCACAATCCCCCTCCCCAAAGAAAAGCAGTCACCTTTACCTTTCCATTGGTCAGGTAATAAGTATATTTCCTTTCCCACAATATCATCTGTTCCCTTATTTTTTCCCATTCCCTCCCTCGCATCTTCAACCACGAGTTGCAGAGTTCCCTTTCATCCATGTCCAGTCACTGTGCTATCCTTTCATAGTTGTGAAGTTATTTAGGATAATGAGATCACCATTTGGAGGTTCATAATACTCTATATCACTTGAGCCACAGTGCCACTTCTAGCCTTTGCTGTTTATGTGGTACTGAGAAATTGAACCCAGAGCTTCAAGCAGGCTAGGCAAGCACTCTACAACTAAACTGTATTTCTAGTCCTTTGGCTGAGGTTTAATGGATGGTTTAAATGTTATCCACAAGGGGGAAGCAAATGACTGTGTTAAGAATTAAGAAAAAGAAGGACAGAGGACACGGTGCTATGACTGGCAAGCGAGAGGGCTTGACTTCTAAACAAAGTGTCTGGGTTTATGGAGGTGAGAGGGTTGCTTAGAAAATGGTTCAGAAGCAGGGTGCTGGTGGCTCATGCCTGTAATCCTACCTACAGAGGAAACTGAGATCTAAGGATCCTGGCTGGAAACCAGCTCTGGTAGGAAAGTCCATGAGACTCCTGTCTCCACTTAACTACCAGAAACCCAGAAGTGGTGTGATAGCTCAAAATAGTAAAGCATTAGTTTTGAGTAAAAAAAAAACCCTCAGGGACAGCGCCCAGGCCCTGAGTTCAAGCCCTATGACTGACAAGAAGAAAGAAGAAGGAAGAGGAGGAGGAGGAAGAAGAAAAAAAAGAAAATGTGTTCAGGTGCCCAAGACTGCCTTAACCCACAAAAGGGCATAGGCTCTTACCCACTAGGAGGTGCTGAGATGGAATGCAAACTGTCCTTGTTTCCTATGACTGATTTCCTCTCTTCACAGGCCCTGGTGTAAGCTCACAGCTGAATATTCCCAGCGTTCAGCTCAGCTCTAGGTCCTGTGCTGGGAATGCTAGGAAGCACACAGAAGTAAATGAGAGGACCCCTGCCTTCCGAGATGATCAAACTTCTACACAGATAGCTGAATGACGAACACCATTATAAAGAAAGAGGCCCAGGGCAGGCAGGGAATTCACTTTGTCAGGGTGGCTGGGCATGACTGTGGGGGGAGAAAAGTAGGATAACCAGAGCGGAGGTGTATTTATTTAGTGTGTACTCTGGGAGCAAACACTAAATAAGCCCTTTACGTGCATGTCTCATTATAGCTCTTCATGGACGACCTGCAGCGCTGTGGCTAATGGCAAGGGGTCAGTTGGAAAGTGAGAGAGATGGAAGCCGAAAAGACAGAGAGGCCAGAGGGAGAAAACTGGAGCCAGCCTAGCTAAGGCTTCCCCCAGCCAGAGATTTTACCTTGCTTTGTTTGCAAGATAGAAGCAGCCAAAGCAAATGACATCATGGCTACTTTATAAGGATTAATTTGGTGCATTGTGTAAGGGAACAAAGACACTGGATAGGGGGTTATTAAAAATAATCTAAGCCAAAGATAACAAGGAAGGAATGAAAACCACAAGACATTACACAGATAAAATCCACAAGCTGTGACACTTCAGTAGATGGGGAGAAGAGAGAGGAGACATGATTATGCCTCTATGTTTGGGCAACTGAAAGAATGTAAGACTCTGAGTTCAAGGCTCAGGTCTGGCAAAAAAAAAAAAAAAAAAAAAAAAAAAAAAAAAAAACGAAAAGAAAGGAAAGAATAGAAGAAAACTAGCTAGCGGTAAGTGGTGTTGTGGTAAAACAGTAGCCTTGAGAAAGCTCAAGGACAGTGCCCAAGCCCTGAGGTCAAGCCCCTAGGACTGGCAGAAAAGAAATGACGTCCAATGCGCACAAGCAAACCTATGAAGGATGGGTGAGGGGAGGAGCAAGTAAATAAACCATAAACCATCTAGCTAGAGTGCTTACAAGCCAGATAGATCAAAGGGCCTGACATGGTCGGATCTAAAAAAAAAAAAAAAACAACAGTGAGAAACGCAGATTATAGCATAATTATAATGTATAATAATACTTGTGAAAAAAGAAAAGCTAAGCATATTATATGGTTTTGTTTTGTTTTATGCCTGTCCTAGGGCTTGAACGCAGGGTCTAGGCACTATCCTTGAGCCTCTTTTGCTCAAGGCTAGCACTCTACCACTTGAGCTACAGCACCACTAGCAGGCTTTTCTGTGTATGTGGTACCAAGGAATTGAACCCAGGGCTTCACACATGCTAGGCAAGTACTCTACCACTAGGCCATACTCCCGGCCCATATTGTATGCTTTTAAAGTGATACATGTTGGCACAGAGAAAATTCTAGAAAGACTAAGCATGGTGCTAATTACATCACTAGTTGTGCTAGAGGAGACTACTTGTGACAAAAATAGAGAGTAGCATGGACTAAATGGGATATTAACTGTACCTCTTATATTTTAATTTTATTAGTTAGAGTGGAAAGATACATTACTTATATGAATAAAACTTCTCAAGCTGCTTGAGGTGTAGCTGAATCTAGCAAGCACTTACAGCCCTGAATTTCAAACCCTAGTCCTACCTTTTTCTTTCTTTTTTTCTTCTCCAACTATTGGTGTGTGTGTGTCCTAGAGTTTGAAATCAAGGCCTGGGCATTGTCCCTGACCTTTTGTGGCTTTTTGGTAGTTAACTGGAGATAAGAATCTCACAAGAGGGCCGGGAGTTTGGCCTAGTGGTTAAAGTGCTTGCCTAGCATGCATGAAGACCCGGGTTTGATTCCTCGGTACCACATATATAGAAAAAAGCCGGAAGTGGTGCTGAGGCTCAAGTGGTAGAGCTCTAGCCTTGAGAAAGTCCAAGGACAGTGCTCAGGCCCTGAGCTGAAGCCCAGGACTGGCAAAAAAAAAAAAAAAAAAAAAAGAATCTCACAAGAGTCAAACACTGGTGTCTTATATCTGTAATCCTACCTACTCAGGAAGCTGAGGATCATAGTTCAAAGGTAGCCTGGTCAAGAAACTCCACGGAACTCTTATCTTCACTTAATTATCCTAAAGCTGAAAATGGTGCTGTGGCTCAAGTAGTAGAACATCGAGGAGAAGAATCTCAGGGTTAGCACTCAGCCTGAGTTCAAACCTCACGACTGACACAAAACCAAAACCAAAACTAGTCTCACAAACTCTCCTGTTCCCAGCCAGCTTCAAACCTCGATCCTCAGATATCAGCCTCCTGAGTTGCTAGGATTATTGGCATGAGCCATCGATATCCAGCTCTCTAACTATTTCTTTAAAAAGATAGATTCAATGAGAGTGAGAAATGATGGAAAAGATAAAGACATAATCTGAGATTCTGGGAGGGGACATATTCCTGGGAATTCTGGAAGAAGTTTCTAGAACACAAGGCAGGGGCAGGGAGGAGATTGGTGGCATTCGGCAATCCTGCAGAGACAGCACCAGCAGGATGAGTCTTGTGAACTCTGTTTGCTGTCAACGCCTTTCCATTACAGCCACAAGCTCCTGTGTCCTTGAAAAGTCCCATGTTCTAGGTCTCACCACTTGCCTTGGAACGAGGCCGTGTTTGTTCTGTTCTTGCTGGAGTTGTAAATACCCCAAGATTTTCCATCTAGATCTTGTGTTTGGACATGCCCTATGCTTCCCAGAAACTCTTCAGTGGTTTTTCAGTGTTTTCATTCTACTCCGGCAGGCTGCCCAGAATATGCACGTCCTCCCATTCCAGTGTCAGCAAACACCACCTCTTTTACCCTGTTCAAAACATAAATCCTGGCCGGGAATGTGCCCACAAAGCCCTGGGTTCAGTGGTAGAGTGCTTGCCTAGCATGCACGAAGCCCTGGGTTCAATTCCTCAGTACCACATAAACAGAAAAAGCCAGAAGTGGTGCTGTGGCTCAAGTGGTAGACTGCTAGCCTTGAGAAAGCTTAAGGATAGTGCCCAGATCCTGAGTTCAAGCCCCAGGACTGGCAAAAATGAAAATAAAAATAAGTCTCATTCCAAGTCTCTCTTTCTTCCCCCTTCTGCTCCTTCCTCTCTCTCTAACACACTCTCTCTCTCTCTCTTTCTCTCTCTCTCTCCCTCTCTCTCTCTCTCTCTCTCTCTCTCTCTCTCTCTCTCTCTCTCTCTCTCTCTCTCTCTCTCTCATTTTCTCTGCCACCCCTTCTGTCTCGTGATAGGATCTCACTGTATAGCCTAGACTGGTCTCCAATTTATGATTTTCCTGTGTCAGCCTCTTGAGTGTTGGGATTATAAACATGTACCACTACACCTGGCTCTAAATCGTGTGTGTGTGTGTATTGGTACTGGGGCTAATTTTTTTTATTTATTTATTGCCAATCCTGGGCCTTGAACTCAGGGCCTGAGCACTGTCCTTGGGCTTTCTCAAGGCTAATGCACTACCACTTGAGCCACAGCACCTGGGTCTTCATGGTTGCTAGGCAAGCACTCTACCACTAGGCCACGCTCCTGGCCCTGGGGCTAATTTACTTTTGTCAGTTTGGAGCTTGAATTCAGGGCCTGTTCCTAAGCCTCTCTGTGCTCAAAGTGCATTTGAGCCACAGTGCTTTTTTGAGTGGTTAACTGGAGATGAGAATCTCACAGGAATTTGATAGGGAAGGAGGGAAAACCAAGACGGGTGGGGGGTGTGGGGGGGGAGGGAAACGGGTACCAAGACATGTGAAAGGGTATCAATGTATGTGAATTAATGCACCTTCTATCTGGCAAATATCATGTAACCCTTTTACTAATTACAATAAAAAAATAAAAATAAAAAAATAAAAAAAAAAAAGAATCTCACAGGGACTTTTCTGCCTGGGATGGCTTCAAACTTTGGTCCTAAGATTCAACCTCTTGAGTAGCTAGGATTACGAGAGGGAGCCATCAGAGCCCAACCGGTAACCTATCTTCTGTTATAGGGTATTGGTCATTACCCCTTATGTTGGGTTGAAAGAAATGAAGAAATGGCCCCTTCTTCTGTCTGTATTGTGTGTGTGTGTGTGTGTGTGTGTGTGTGTGTGTGTGTGTGTGTGTGTGTGTGTGTGTGTGTTACTGGAGTTTCAACTCAAGGGTTCCTGCTTTTCCTTGATTTTTCACTCAAGGCTGGTGCGCTAATGCTTGAAACACACCTCTACTTCCAGATTTTTCCCTCTGCCAGTCCAAGGGCAGCTCTCTACCACTTGTGCTACAGCCCCACTTCTGGCTTTTCCTGTGTATGTGATACCAAGGAATTGAACCCAGGGCTTCACACATGCTAGGCACTCTACCACTAGGCCACGCTCGGGGCCCCCTGTGCTCATTATAGACAGTAGCTAAGTAATCTCTCAGCCACCCAGGTCAGGGTCATCATGACACTCATTTCACAGCTGAGACTTGCTGTGGCAGACTGACCTAAGGTCACGCAAACTGGTCAATGGTGAAGAAGCATGGATGGAGGACTGGTCCCAGTGATTGGTTGTAGGATGAAGGAAATGATGGGCTGGACTAGGAAATGACTTTTCAGTTCAGTTTCCCAAGTACCTTTTACCATCATTATTTCATTTGATTTCACCCAGGGCTCTAATGGCTGGGGCCATTAAGGAAAAATAATGGGATGAGTCAGTCTAATTGACTGTTTGTAATGCAGTCTTGAGCTGGGTGGCAAAAGAGTGAGAGTGGGCAGAATGCATGCTCCGTATCACCCCCCCTCTAGTCCAGTCCTTTAAGGATCATGGGTTCCTGGCAGCCAGTTCTCCCAGTCTGGGAAATTCTTGGCCAGGCATCCACGGCTCTCCCAAATTTGTCCAACCCAGCAGATAAAGCTAAGTGGAAAGCCAGCCAGGTTCCTGGGGTTAATAAACAGGTTGTTTATAGCCAGTGGAAGTCACAGGGCTGGGGATGGGGAGAGGGGGACAGGAAACGCCAGACCAGAAGGTCACTCTGCTGGTGAAGGTGGAGCCTTCTGGGCTCAGAAAACAAACTCTGTGCCCACTGCCCTGGCAGGGGGAAAACAAATACCAAGACCTCTGATTCTCTTCCTTCACTCTTCTCCCTGTGGCTCTCCTTCTCCTCTCTGCTCTCCTGTCACTTCTGTAGTGGATGACATACATTGTCCCACAGACACACCCCATAACTCCTGACAACTAATTTATGGCTCTGAGCCTCAGTTTCCTCCTTTGTAAAAGGGCCCTGGTAGCTAATACCTGTAATCCTAGCTACTCAGGAAGCTGAGATCTGAGGATTGTGGCTCAAAGCCAATCTAGGCAGAAAAGTCCATGGACTCTTAGTTCCAATTAACTATCAGAAAACCAGAAATTGAGCTGGACCCCAGTGACGCATGCCTGTTGTAATCCTAGCTACTCAGGAGGCTGAAAAAGAAAAAAAGAAAAAGGTAAGGAACAGCACCTGAGTTTAAGCCCCATTATTGGCATATATACGAAAAAGAAACTCCCAAATTAGATCCTCCCTTCATTTTTTTCATATAATTACTTATTACTCAACAAATAATTGTTGTTGATGTTGTTTGGTATTGCTTCTTCATTGTTGTTTATTTGGTATTGTTTTTTGTTTTTTTTGACACAGGATCTCTATTCAGCCCAGGCTGGCCTGGAGCTCACAGTCCTCCTGTCTCAGCCTCTCAAATGCTAAAACTACAGATGTAATCTGAATTATGCTATCCTATTTCATTGAATATTCAAGAGGAATAGCAGCCAGGTAGGAGGCTCCGTGATATACCCATAGCCTACTTTCTTTTCTTTCTTTCTTTCTTTCTTTCTTTCTTTCTTTTCTTTTCTTTTCTTTTCTTTCTTTCTGTGGGTCACGTGGCTTGAACTCGGTCTGGGCGCTACCCCTGAGCTTTTCAACTCAAGACTAATAATGCCCTACCCCTGGGCCTGGGTGTTGTCCCTAAGCTCTTCCGCTCAAGGCTACCGCCCTACTCTGGAGCCAAGCCCCACTTCCCATTTTCTAGTTTTCTAGAGGTTAATTGGAGATAAGTCTCTGGCCCTTTTGTGCCCGGGCTGGCTTTGAACCTTGATCCTCAGATCTTAGCCTCTTGAGTAAGACAGGATTATAGGCGTGAGCCACCTGCCTGGCTCAGAGCCTACTTTCTAACCCACCCCAAACTGTGCAAACTGTCCAACCATCTGCCTTCTGCAATGCCTCTCCTGGGTCAGCTCATGAGAAACTGTGCCCTATGGATGGGCAGGCATGGACAAAGTTTTAGAATTCTGGTTTCTTGGTTTCATCTCTTAAGGGAATTCAGGTTTAGTAAGAAGGGACTTGTCTAGGGAAGATAATTGAGATAGAGTGAGGCCACTAGACTTTGTCTACAATTTTCTCAAGTATGATAGGAGCCCTCTAAGTTGGGAAAGGGGTAGGAAGAATGTGGGCCTGACCTGGCCAGCTGTCAGCTGTCACTTCCGTTGGATGCACAGGGGGTTTGTTTATTGGCAACCACAGGAAGTCAGCTGACGTTCGCTTGCCACTGAGAGACCATTTTGTGAAGGATGTCAGTTGCCATGACAACATGACAGCCTCCCTGCCGAATTAGAATCTAGAAAGAGGGTTGGGAGTTTGGCCTAACGGTAGAGCGCCTGCCTAGCATGCATGTGGACCCAGGTTCGATTCCTCGGTACCACATACATAGAATAAAAGCCAGAAGTGGTGCTGTGGCTTAAGTGGTAGAGCTCTAGCCCTGAGAAAGCCCAGTGCTTAGGCCCTGAGTTCAAGGCCCAGAGCTGGAAAAAAAAAAAAAAATCAGAAATAGAATCTAGAAAGAATGAAGAGTGGAGGCAGGGAGACTGGCAGAGACGACTCAGAATAGGGGGAGGGGACATAGGGGACATATATTGGGTTCTAACAACTTATAAATACCTCCAAGTTCTGAGACTGAAACTCTGGTATGTGGTCTGCAAAGGATGCCTGTAGAACTGGCCCCTAATAAAAACTCTGGACACTTGCGTCTCTAAGGAGCCTTTCTGGACCCAAACAGTCTTTTACACACATGGTGACACTGCAGCTGGAGGAATTAAGCACCTCTGTGTGAGTCAACTGGGAGAGGACTCTCAGAAGCTTATGTCTGGTTTTCTCTGGACTCTGTCCCATGCACCCTGTCCCTTAGGCAGAACCGGTCACATTTTATTGTCAAAGGTTGTGTTAGAAGGATTATGTATTATGCTCTGTGAGTCCTCGGGGCAAACTGCTGAAGTTAAATGTGGTCTTTGGGGACTCCCAACAGGACAGAGGATTCCCTTTCACAGAGTCAGCCCTAACTCTGCATCATCCACTTAGGAAACCAGCCCTGCCCAATAAACACATGAGTCACACATGTAATTGAGAGTCTCCTAGGAGCCCCATTTTAAGAAGTGAAAAGAAACAGATGGCTATTTGTGTGAGGGAGGCGAGGGTTACTAAGGACTGAATCCAAAGCTTTGTGCATGCTAGGACAGTGTCCTATCACTGAGCTACAACTCCCCTTTTCATCTCATTTTGAGTTTCCAGGATCAGGATTACAGGTGTACATACTAAACGTTGCAGAAGAAATTACGTGTACGCCTATATTTTCTTTAATTCAATATATTAAAAACATCATCATTTGAACATGTAATAAAAATTACTTGCGGCTGGGAGTTTGGCCTAGTGGTAGAGTGCTTGCCTAGCATGTACGAAGACCTGAGTTCAATTCCTCGGTACCACATACATAGAAAAAGCCAGAACTGGTGCTGTGGCTCAACTGGGAAAGCTCTAGCCTTGAAAAAGCCTAAGGACAGTGCACAGGCCCTGAGCTCAAGTCCAGGACTGGCAAAAAAAAAAATTTACTAAGACATTTATACATTTTTTTGGAGGTCATAATTGGGTCAAAAACTAGTGTGCATTTGACACTCCCAACACATTATCACCTTGGATGAGCCACACTGCAAAGAGCCCAGGAGGCCCACACTGCATAAGGGCTGCCATGCTGGGTGGTACAAACTGAGAGTTTACTAGCAGGGAATCTGAAGACCACATATCTGGATCAAAACCCTAGTTTGGCCTCTTACCAACAGTATAACCTTAGGCCAAATTACCTGACCTTTCTGTGTTTACTGTTTCTTCTGTGAAATAGGTACAGTACTGCTAACCATCTCATGAGGTAAACGGGGTTTTTCATAAAGTTCACCAATTTCCAGGTGTGGGTGGCTCACACCTGTAACCCTAGCTACTCAGGAAGCTGAGATCTGAGGATCACAGTTCAATGCCAGTCTGGGAAAGGGAAGTCTGTAAGACTCTTATCTCCAATTAATCACCCAAAGGCTAGAAGTAGAGCTGTGGCTCAATTGGTAGAGCACTAGCCTTAAGCAAAAGAGCTCAAGCATAGCACCCAGGCAGTTTTGGGATGTTTAAGCTATTGAGTGACTGTTAGACAGTCAATCCTCTTACTATCTTTTTTTTTGCCAGTCCTGGGCTTTTTGCCAAACTCTCGGCCCCTCTTACTATCTTAAATCTTGGTACATAAGTACTGACATGTTCAACTTCTTGATCCATAGATAGGAAAAAGAAAAAGAAAACATACTCAGAATGTGGAAGGCATTAGTCTCAGAAGAAAAAAAAAATCTCTGCTCATCCACTCTCCTCTTGATGGACTGGTTCTCTACCTGCTGGCTGACTCTGAGATCCTAGCTGCCAGTCATTCAGGAAACCAGAAGCTCCATGGCCCCACCTGGGTTCTGTAATCCCTGCCTGATTACAGAACAGGGCCAACTGTTTGATGTTGGCACCAATGTGATGGGTGCAGGGTGGAGGAGTACTTCTATTCTGCTGCTTTCATGGGGATGCATCTGTTGGAATGGCTGACCTATTACTGACTCCAGAACTGAAAGCTCTTACTCAGCAGGGGTAGAGGCTGCTGTTTCCCCGTTCTGGCTTGTACAGCCTCTCTTGTTCATTAACTCTTGTTTCTGTCTTTCTTGAAAACACGATGCATTGGCATTTTTTTTAAAAGCCTTCGATTGTCATGTGCCTGTTCACCCATCAGCAGACAGGTGAGTATTGCGCTCCCTGTAAATGTCTCAAAACAAGAGTATTAAAAAAATAATAATAAAGTGCAGTGGTGTCCTTCAGGGATGCAGAGAAGCATGTCCAAAGCTTGGATTTAAAACTAGCTTCTTGTGGAAGTCGGGAGTTTGGCCTAGTGGTAGAGTGCTTGCCTAGCATGCATGAAGACCTGGGTTCCATTCCTCAGTACCACATACACAGAAAAAGCCGGAAGTGATGCTGTGGCTCAAGTGGTAGAGCGCTAGCCTTGAGAAAGCTCAAGAACAGTGCCCAGGCCCCGAGTTCAAGCCTCAGGATTGGTTTAAAAAAAGTGTTGGGCCTTAGTCTCATGCCTGTAATCCTAACTACTCAGAAGGCTGAGCTCTGCGGATCATGGCAGGAAAATCCATGATACTCTTCTCTCCAATTAACCACCTAAAAGCTGGAAGTGGAGCTATGGCTCAAGTTGTAGAATGCTACCCTTGAATGAAAAAGCTAAGGGACAGCACCCCAGGCCCTGAGTTCAAGCCCTAGGACTCATGCAGTCCTCCCATCCAACTGCTCTTATAAATCAGCCAATCCCCAGAATCTCTTGTTCTCAGCTGACGCCTAACCAGTCTTGTGCAGCCAACATTGCTAGCACATAGGGATCTGCAGATCTGTGCACCTATATGCTGAAGACTACTTTATTTGGCATTCGTTGATCAATATTTACAGCAGCTAATTCCTATCACATCCTCTTGGAGGAATAGAAATGAAATCTTTGTGAACCTTCCAATTTAGGGCACAAAACAGACAAACTAGAAATGGTAACTGTAGCAAATGATTGATATAGAAAGTTTCAGATATTTTTGAAAAATCCAGGAGACTTGAATGAACGTGTGTGTGTGTGTGTGTGTGTGTGTGTGTGTGTGTGTGTGCGCGCGCGCGCACGCATGTCTGTGTGTCTGTGTGCTTGTACTGGGTCTTGAACTCAAGGCTTAAGCTTCTTTCTGACCAAGGCCACAGCTCCACTTCTGGATTTTTTTGGTAGTTAACTGGAGACAAGTCTTATGGACTTTCCTGGCTGGGCTGGCTTTGAACTGTGATCCTCAGATCTCAGCCTCTTCAGTATCTTGGATTACAGCGATCTACCTCAATTCACCTCTTTTTTTGAGAAGCTGAGGCAGGATAGATCAGGGAAAACAAGGCTTGGGAAATGACAGCCAGGAATTCAAGACAAACACTATCCTGGAATAGTGTGATTAAAAGTGCACACAGACTATTTTCTTTGCTTTAAGCCTTATACTACCTCAATAGTCTACAACTTTTAGTAAAAAGAAAGAAACAAGAGCAGCAGTTTTGTCCTGATCATGTCTGCTTGCCCAAATTGATGAGTGTGTTCTGGGTATCTTTTTTTTTTTTGCCAGTCTTGTGCTTGGGCTCAGGGCTTGAGCACTGTCCTTGGACTTTCTCAAGGCTAGCACTCTACCACTTGAGCCTCAGCACCACTTCTGGCTTTTTTGTATGTATGTGGTATCAAGGAATCGAACCCGGGTCTTCGTGAATGCTAGACAAGCACTTCAACCACTAGGCCAAACTCCCAGCCCTGTCCTGGGTATCTTAAACAGAGGTAGTATCTGATGCTGGCGGCTCATACCTATAATTCTAGCTACTCAGGAGGCGGAGATCTGAGGATCACAGTTAGAAGGCAGCCCGGGTAGGAGGTGTGAGATTCTTATCTCTACTAAACTACCAAGAGTCAGAAGTAGAACTACGTGGCTCAATTAGTTGAGTGCCAGTCTTGAGCAAAAAAGCCTCAGGGACAGTGCACTGAGTTCAAACCCCTAGGCTGGCGCGCGCACGTGTACACACACACACACACACACACACACACACACACACACACACACTACAGTGTATTTCTTATAGAAATATAGTTATCCTAATTCCCCCAGGGCACAAAAAAGATTTTTTTTTTTGCCACTCCTGGGGTTTAAACTCAGGGCCTGGGTACTATCTCTGAGCCTTTCTGTGCTCAGGGCTAACACTCTATCACTTCAGCCCCAGCACCACTTCCAGCTTTATTTGTGTAGGTAGTACTGAGGAATCAACCTCAGGGTTTCATGCAAGCTAAATAAACACTTTAACACTAAGCCACATTTCAGGTTCTGAGAGACACTTATCTCCAATTAATCACCAGAAAACTGGAAGTAGAGCTAAAGCTCGAAGCAATAGTGTGTTAACCTTGAGCAAAAGACTTCAGGGACAGCACTCAGGCCCTGAGTTCAAGTCCTACAACTAACAAAAAAAAGTAGCCAAAGGGTAGATTTGATTTCTAGAAATAGAACAACTGAATCTAGCATTTTCAGTGATATAAACTATATTTCAATGAAGTTGTTTAAAACATAAAAAAAAAAAGCTGAAGCACCTGTGGCCCATGCCTGGAATCTTAGCTACTCAGGAGGCTGAGATTTGAGAACTGCGGTTCGAAGCCAGCAAAAAAGCTAAGGGGAGGGGCTGGGAGTTTGGCCTAGTGGTAGAGTGCTTGCCTAGCATGGACGAAGACCCGGATTCGATTCCTCAGTACCACATACATAGAAAAAAGCTGGAAGTGGTGCTGAAGCTCAAGTGGTAGAGCTCTAGCCTTGAGAAAGTCCAAGGACAGTGCTTAGGGCCTGAGCTCAAGCCCAGGACTGGCAAAAAAAAAAAAAAAAGAAAAAAGAAAAGCTAAGGGACAGTGATTGTGACATTAGCAGAGAGCCCCAAACAAGAACTGGAAAAAGATCAGTTAGAGTGGCAGGTTGAAAGAACTGCCATCAAGTGTGTTTGAGGTAGACAGAGTATGAAGAACTTGACACAGTTGAAGTGAGTGGATTCAGAGGGCATTCCCTGAAGCGTTAAGGAATTTAAACTTTAACCTGAGAGCAATTAGAAGCTGCCTCGTGGTGAACACTATCTTTCAAAACATTCATCTCCGGGAACAAACAAGCCAAATGTACTGAAAAAAAAAAAAAAAGACTGCTGATGAATAAAGCTTGTGCATACCAGTACTGGTAGTTTACACCTGTAATCTCAGCTACTCAGGAGGCTGAGGTCTGAGGATTATGGTTCAAAGCCAACCCAGGCCTGAAAGTCCATGAGACTCTTATCTCCAATGAACTACTAGAAAACAGGAAGTGGCACAGTGGTGCAAAGTGGTCGAGTACTAGCCTTGAGCTGAAGAACTCAGGGACAGCGCCCAGGCCCAGAGTTCAAGCCCGATGACAGACAAAAAGAAAATGGTTTCTGACAAATTCCATATATAGATGTTTGTGCCTCTAGGTAATTACAAACCTCAAAAGACAACAGAAGATAGAAAAAAGTCCAGACTGGCGTCTAAAGACCTGAATTCTGGTCCCCTTTTCAGCATTCATTTGTTGAGTAAACTGTTCTCTGTCTCCAAGTCTCCCTAAATTGTAGTGTTGGAATAAATAACATTTACGGAATACATATTTTGGGTCAGCCTGTGTCTCTGCCTTGTGCATTTGAAGACTTTGTGGCCTCTGAGGTTTGAGGAAGGGGAAACTCTGTGAAGAATGGGAACACATCAGGATATCACAAGGACCCTGATTTCCTGAATTATAGTAAAGACACCGCATCTCAAATCAGGAGATTTCTAGAGGGGATCTAGTCTTAGGACTCACATCACCAAGCCTGAACCCAGGCTTTGGATGTCTGAAGGCAGATTCTCTACCTCTGCACTCCTCTCCCCTGCCTGCCATTGAGAGATGGGGTGGGGCTCTTGTCAGATGCCCAGTCACAAGCTCTGGTTTCCTGTCTGTCCATGGAAGTGTTCCTGGATATCCCATACCTACAGCTGGGCTTACTGGAAAGTATCTCTGAGCAGAGACCAATGTAATGATTGATGATAGCAAACGTTGAAACCTGCTATGTTCTAAGCCCTGAGCCAAGCACTGCTCATGAGCTTCCAAAGAGTTCTGGGCTAAGTCCATCACTTAAAAGCATACCATCCAGAAGGGCCTTAGAGATCATTAACTACAGAGTTGGGGAAACTGAGGCAAAGAGAGGAAAAGCAATGTGTTCAAGATTCAGGGTGAGGTTTTTTGGGGGGGTAGTACTGGAGTTTAAACTCAGATTCTCACATTAGTAGGCAGGTACTTTACTACTTGAATTATTAGTTAGTACTAACTATTACTATTAATATTTTGGATAGGGTCTTGTATTTTTGTCCCAGGCCCGCCTCAGATCGCCATTCTCCTCCCTATGTCTTCCATGTGTCTGGAATTACAGATGAATGATTTGTTGATATGGAATCATTCTAATCTTTTTTTTTTTTTGGTGGGTCATGGGGGTTGAACTCTGGGCCTGGGCACTTTCCCTGAGCTCTTCAGCTCAATGCTACCCCTCTACCATTTTGAGCCACAGCTCCACTTCCAGTTTTCTGGTGGTTCATTAGAAATAAGAGTCTCACAGACTTTTCTGCCTGGTCTGGCTTTGACCATGATCCTCAGATCTCAGCCTCCTGAGTAGCGAGGTGACAGGTGTGAGCCACCACACCTGGCTTTCTTCCAAACTTTTTTTTTTTTGACCTGTGGCTTGTCTCCAACAGCAATCCTCTTGATCTTTGTATCCCATAAACATATAAAGTGTATCTGTCAATTAGAATAGAGGGACAGACAGATAGACAATGTAGGAATAAATGTAGCTGAGGTGTCCCTAAGTCTTCTATCCAGGGAGAAAGGACTCATTCCAAACCCCAGCGCCCCACACTTTGCTTTCTAGGTCTAAGTTCAAATCTGGCTGAAAATGTAAATACTCTAGTCTAGGGCAGGACCAGAGATGGATGTTTTTAAAGCCTAGGGTTAATTGCCTCCCAGAGCTGAGCCTTCCATCCGTTTTGGGGGGGGGCGGTGGCTAGCCTCCCCCCCCCCCCGACTGGGCTTGCACAAGGCTGGGCCCACAGGGGAGGGACGGGACTCGCTGATGTCACTGTCGCCGGGGGCTGGGGAAGGGGGGGGGGGGAAGGAGGGGGCGGGCCCGACTAAGCCCCTGAAAATCCTAGCCGCCCTGCGATTGGCTACACGCGCCCCGGTGCGGCCGCGGATTGGACATCGTCGAGGGCTTGAAAGGTGGCTGGGCGCTTGGGACACCTCAGACGGACTGTGGCCGGGGATCCCACCGCTTTCCACGGCAGACGGACGCGCTCAGCCCGCCATGGCCGGGTTCTTCCGAGCCTCCTGCCTCCTCTCCCTGCTCCTGGCCGGCTTCGTGCCGCCGGGCCGGGGACAAGAGAGATCCAAGGTGAGTTAGCTCCTCCGAGGGTAGGACGTGGGGCTCGAACCCCGATCCTAGCCGTCCATCGCGGCGGCGGCGGCCAGGCACCTGTCTCCCCGGGCTCCCGCCCTGAACTTTGCCTCCTCCCCACCCCATGCGCCACGGGAGTTCCATCCTATCCAGACCTGGGGTCTCCAGGTGGCAGAAAGAAGGGGGAAGAGGGATCTGTCACATTGTCGCCCCCACTTTCCTCTTGGGGTCCCCCGTTACATGCATATGGCGTGGGTACCAATCGTCCCACTGTGGGAGGGCCTGGAGAGGGCGGGGCACCCCCCCAAAAAAAAAGACCCCCCTGAAAAAGACCCTCAAGCCTGGCCCTTCCCGTTCCCGGGAGACTGACAGGGGAGGGAGAGGAGAGGCTGTACCTGGCGGTCCGGTCTTGGGGAGCTGCTGTGGTTGGCTGTTTTAGTCCAAGAACTGCAGATACAGGTGCACATGTTCACGTGGACCCTGGAGCCTGGGGGAGAAGAGTAGAGATCTGGGTTAGGAAGAGTTTTGGATTGGCAGTGGGGAACGTTCTGGATTCCGAGTCTCTACCTCTTTCTGGGTCTCCCCTTTTTCCATGTGTGCAGGGGTGGAATAGGGCACAAACAAGTTAGGGCCTCAGAGAGGCTGCTGGGAGAAGCTGCTGTCTCAGAGTCTCACCACCCGAGCAAACCTGGTAGACCAGGTCTCCAAAGGAGAGCCAGGAGAGCCAGAATGCCCCCTACCCTCCAGCCGCCCAGCTTGTGTGTCCCTAAGCTGGAGTGGGGACAAGGAGGGATGAGTCAGCAAGTGGCCCTGTGTGGTTATTTGGGGCTGGGTGGGTCCTATAAATCTCTCCTCATCACCAGGGTGCGAGGCAGAAACTAATAGAGACCCAGAGTGAGAGAGAGAGAGAGATAGAGAGAGACAGACAGACAGACAGACAGAGCCAGAGAGACTATGTTTTCGACTACCTCCCAACACATATGCACACATGCATGTGCGCACACACTCACACACACGCCAGGCAAAGGAATTCTCCAAGCCTTTATTCTAAGATCTTCTAAGTTCATGATGCTGTTTCCAAAATTCTATCTATCTCTCTCATTCCCAAAGCAGGGTACCCTGTTAAAAGCTCCTTCTTCCTCCTCCTCCTCCTCTCCCTTCCTTCCTTTTATTTTTTTGCCAGTCCTGGGGCCTGAACTCAGGGCCTGAGCACTGTCCTTGGACTTTTTCAAGGCTAGAGCTCTACCACTTGAGCCACAGCACCACTTCTGGCTTTTTTCTATGTATGTGGTACTGAGGAATTAAACCTGGGTCTTCGTGCATGCTAGGCAAGTACGCAACTACTAGGCCAAACTCCCAGCTCTAAAGCTGGGTGTTTATGACTGCAAAAATCCTTCTACCTCCCAGCCTTGTTCCTAACCAATGGCTCAGAGGCATTTTTCCCCCCCTAGATTGAGCACTAGTGTCTCACTCCTGTAATCCTTGCTACTCGGGAGGCAGAGATGTGAGGATCGTGGTTCAAAGCTAGGCCAGGCAGGAAAGTCCGTGAGATTCTTATCTCCAACCAATCACCAGAAAACTGGAAGTGGTGCTATGGCTCAAAAAGGTAGAGGACTAGCCTTGGGCAAGCCTTGCGTTCAAGCCTCACCCCCTCCCCGCAAAGAACACAGTACACAGTCAAATGAGGCCAGCACTATGGAATCAAGACCTATCATGTCGGCTTGAGAGAAGCCAGGGAGAGGAAAATTCAGCACCTACCTTGGAGGGCTGAAAGTATGAATGCAGACTCCGTGAGTAACACATTAGATTCACGTGGTTTCCAAAGAATTCTGGGAAGGACAGAATGAAGAACAGGGTCAAGTTTGGGAGTGAGGTGTGATCCTAGCATTCACAGCCAGCCAGGACTTGCTGGCTAATGGCAGCTTGGGCATGCCCATCTTCTCTCCCAGGTCCCTGGAGTTGAGATGTCCTAGGACTTGTCCCCAAGAGAAAGGTATGATGAGGGACCAGGTAGAGAAGGGGGAAGGCCCAAGGTGACTCAGCTCCAGGGATATGTTCTGCCTCCTAACTCCAAGGGAGGGGCCAGCATGGTGGGAATCCTCCTTCCCTTACTGTAATTCCTCCTCCGTCTAGCTTTTTGGCTGCCCAGGCTCCTTGGCCTTGCTGTTAGATAACAAGGCTGCTTAGATGCTAGAGAGACTGAACAGCTGCTGACGTGTGCCTGGGAGCCTAGTAACAGCTGGTTTCTAGGTGACCAGGCAGAGAGAATCATGGAACCACAGGCTGAAGGGCTCTTCAGACAGCCCTGAATTGGACTCCATCTTACAGTGGAGGAACTGGAGGCTGAGAGGGAAAAAAGATGCTAACCCAGAGTGAGAGGTGTGTCAAGGCCTGGAAGTCTCCAGCCTCTGAGGCTAGTCTTCCTTTCCCAGCATCCCAGCAATGGTGTGGTAGGATGGGAGAGAAGGAAGGGGCCTTTGAGTGTCATTCTCCCCTCCCTGCCACCAACTCTCAGGCCATCAGGGAGGATGGAGGCGCCCCCTGCTGCCTGTCTGGTCTCCTCTCCTCTCCCTCTTCAAGGCACTGGGCAGTGACTCTGCCCAGTGTGGACCATGCTCTTATCTCTGCTAACTTAATAGAGCCTAAGGCCTAAAGATGGTCACAGTTAAAAGCCTAAAGGTGGTCACTTGTCCCTCCATGAAAATCGTCATTGCCTTACCTTCCCCATCCTGAACCTAATGAGGGGACCCTTTTATTCCACCCCTACCTGAAACTGTGCCCTAAAAGGTAATAATACTCCCCTTATTTATGAGCTCCAGTTATTTAATTTCATAGCTATCTAGGCAACTCCAGGACTTTTCTCCAGGACTTTTCTTTTCCACTATTTCCAGAGATCAAGTTCAGATGACACTGGAGGAAAAGGCATGCTGTGGTGTATTGGGGCTCTAGACTGCCAGGACCCCAAATTTGTCCCTCACCCCCTCTCTCCTTCACGCACACACGCACACACACATGCACATACAAATCATTATGAAATATTCCATAACCATGATCAGTTCTATTTCTGATGGGGGTCTGGCCCAGCTACTTTCCTTCTGGGGACTCTCTGCTTAACTTAAAGGTAGACAATTGGACAACTGTCCCATCCAGCATCGTTCCAGCCCTAACTGCTGCTTCCATTTTTTTTCTCTTTCAGTCTAACTGCCATGCTGGCATAAGTGGCACCATCTACGAGTATGGGGCTCTCACCATTGATGGAGAGGAGTACATCCCCTTTAAGCAGTATGCTGGCAAATACGTCCTGTTTGTCAATGTAGCCAGCTACTGAGGTTTGACAGACCAATACATTGGTAAGAGCCCGCCCTCCTCTGCTGTCTTGTTTAGGACTCATGACACCAGTGTAGGCACACGTCAATCACAGGAGCTTCTGGGTCAGGAAAAAAGGAGGTGGCTGTGGTTGAGAGATTACAAACCCATATCCCCATACTCTACTATGTTCCCCAGTTTCCTAAAGTCCACCAGGCAAGCTTGAGGTCTGATTGCCTTTGAATATATTCTAGAAGATTCTAGATCCTTCTAGTCCCTAAGTACCTAAGCTACCTTAAAAACGAAGAGATAGAGTTTGCCTAAGAGGCTCATCTTCTCCCAGCTTCATCCACCTTGGCCTAGTCTGGAGAGCTGGCCACTGAGGCCCCAGAGTATGTGGGGACAGAGAAAGGGGGATGAAGGGCAGGCTACATACAACAGCATATTCTACAATAAGCTCTAGGCTGGGAATGTGGCTTAGTGGTAGAATGCTTCCCTTGCATGCATGAAGCCTTGGGTTCAATTCCTCAGTACCACACACAGAAAAAGCTGGAAATGGTACTGTGGCTCAAGTGGTAGAGTACTAGCCTTGAGCAAAAGATACTCAGAGATAGTGCCCAGGCACTGAGTTCAAGCTCTAGGGCTCAGCCCCTCAGCCAGCCCTTCTACTCAATCAACAGATGAGGATACCAAGGCTCAGTAGGGAAAAAAAATCAAACAACTTAACCAGCGCTACAAATCTAGCTATTCAACTCAGGTCAAATGCTTCAAGGTTTTTTAACATCCTCTTTTCCCCTCAGTTGGGGCAGAGGAAGGAGCCCACGGGAATGAATAGGCAGGCCAATGGCTTCTGACAGCACCTAAGAAAAGATCCACAGAAGGCTGGAAGGGTGGAGCTGGCAGGGGTTGGGAGTGTGGTGAGGGTTGGCTGACCCTGAGCTTGCCTACCCCACACAAGCAAATTCCTGTGGGAAGGCAGCAGTGCAAGGGCCAGTGCCAGTGAGTGTTCTGTTCCAGATGTTTGTCTAGATCTTGGAACAGGCTAGGGTACGTGTGAGCAAGAGACAGGCTGGACATTGCATACAAGGCCAACGGGTGCTAAGGAAACCAGGGAGCTGGCCAAGACCTTGTTTTGCTTCCTGAATGCCCAGAAAAGGGTTGTGAGGTCCCCCAGGGAAGGCCTCTGCCTTCTGTCCAGAGATGGATGGCTCTTGTTCCTGAATGTTCTGAAGACACCTTGTCCTTCGCCAACCAGCTCAGTTACTGGGCCTTGGGCAGTGGTCTGGAGCTGGTTTTGGTATTTTTCTGTGCTAGCCCTGGGGCTTGAACTCAGGACCTGGGCACTATCCCTGAGCATTCTTGCTCAAGAATGGCTAGTTGAATCATAGCTCTACAACCAGAATTTTGGTGGTTAATTAGAGATTAAAAAAATCTCATAGACTTTGCTGCCTGGGTTGACTTTGAACTGCAATCCTCAGATCTGAGCCTCCTGAGTAACCGGGATGAAGGCATGAGCCACCGGTGTCTGATAAGGTGGTTGTTTGAGAAAGGATATTTCTCTCTTCTCCCAAATTTCCAGTCCATTTGTAGCAGGACCTAAATCCCAGCACTGCCTCAAGTCCATTTGGGTGATTCTGGGCAAGCGCCCTCCTCCTCAGGCTTCTCATTTCAGCTGTATGGTGTGAGCAGGGGGCAGAGGTATCTGAGGCAGGTCTCCTCACCACCAGGGCCCCATCTCCTCCCTCTCTCTGGCCTAGAACTGAATGCACTACAAGAAGAGCTCGCACCATTTGATCTGGTCATTCTGGGCTTCCCTTGCAACCAATTCGGAAAACAGGAGCCAGGAGAGAATTCAGAGATCCTAGCCAGTCTCAAGTGAGTGCTTGCCCTGTGACCCCAGGAAGCTACACGCCCTTGATGGACTCGCCCCCACCCTCCAGGCCACCCAGAGCCACCCCCTGCTCCTAGAAAACCTGTTTAGTGGGGGTGGGAGAGGCACAGGAGGGGACTGGAGAGTAGCTGCCCCAGCTAGGTATACTGGGCATGACAGGAGAAGGTGGTTCTGAGGTATGTGGGGTGTGGTGGCAACTGAAAAAGATGACCCCACACCCATGTTCCGTCTATGCCCATTCAATGGCTCACTCTTCCCTCATTGCCGGGCTATGTCTGTCTCCTCAGTCCCCATTTAAAACCATTCCTCACAGGCACGTGCGGCCCGGTAGGGGGTTCGTCCCGAATTTCCAACTCTTTGAGAAAGGGGACGTGAATGGGGAGAAGGAGCAGAAGTTCTACACTTTCCTGAAGGTGAGTGGGTGGGAAGCGTTCCCCGCTGACCTGGGCTACCGGCCCCAGCCTGCAGATGGCGCCCGGACCCCGTCTTCGGTGTCTCCCCGATGGAGGCCTGGGGAGAACGGTGGGATGGAAGGGGCCGGGAGGCAGGAGGGACCCCCCCACCCCCCACCCAAAGCTCCTCTTCCCATCCCTGCTCCAGAACGCCTGCCCTCCCACGGCGGAGCTCCTGGGCTCCCCTGACCGCCTCTTCTGGGAGCCCATGAAGGTCCATGACATCCGCTGGAACTTTGAGAAGTTCCTGGTGGGGCCCGACGGCAAGCCCGTCATGCGCTGGTACCACCGCACCACGGTCAGCAACGTCAAGATGGACATCCTGGCTCACATGAGGCAGCAGGCCGCGCGGAGGGCCCACGGGAAGTAACCCAGCCCGCCCGGCCCCACCCCCGCGCAGGGACTCTTCAGGAGGGGACCCCGCTTCCAGTCACATCAGACCGCCGCCCGCCACCCCCCACGGTTGGTTCTTTACTACCCAAGGCCCCACCCTGGCACAGCCCCTACCTGCACACAGCCACGCCTGACCTGTCCCGGTGCCCGAGGCTGTGTACCACGCATGCGCTTGCGCCTGCGCTGTGCGCGTGCTGGACATCAGTCCTCGCTCTCCAGAGCCCAAAGTGGGAGGGGGGGGGAAGAAAAAAAAAAACCTAACACTACGGTTCAACTGCCTCAGTGGTATCACTGGAGTCCCTCGCTACCCGCCCCCTTCTGCCCAGCCTCTTCCCTTCCTGAAGAGCCCTCCCCTGAGCCCCCAGCCCTACCCCACAGTGCTCCCTGAGATCAGCCAAGGCAGGTTCGAGAGTGAGGACCACGTTCCCAGAGTCAGGCGAGGCGTCTCCATGAGGGAGGGGCCCGAAGCCCTGCTGGGCGGGCCTCCCCTGAGCCTGTCCGTGGGGCCAGCCCTTAGTGCATTCAGGCTGATACCCCCGGGCAGGGATGCCACCCCATGCCTTCTGAGGACGTGCCCTCTCCTCTCGCCCTGTCCACGGGCACTTCTCACACCTGTCTGCCCAGTAAAGGCCTTTCTACAGCAGTTGAGTCTCTTGTGGTGCTTTCTTCAGCTGAGGGGAATGGGGGAGGTAAAGGTTGAAGGAAAGTGAAATTGGATGCTCTGGGGTCCTGCCCTGTGGCTTCTACTTAGATCCATAATTGCTCCTCTTACTCAGCATCTGGAATTTATGCACCAGTTCACATCGGCTCTCATCCTTGCCCATGGTTCTCATAGGAAGCTGGGGATGAGCAGGTGTTGAGGGTCTCCTGATGAGTAAAGTGAAAACTACAATTTAAGCTGGGCATTGCTGGTTACGTAGGAGGCTGAGATCTGATTGTCGTGGTTCAAAGCCAATCTGGGCAGAAAAGTCAGTAAGACTCATTTCCAGTGAGCCACCAGAAAACCAGAAGTGGTGTTGTGGCTAAATGGTAGAGCGCTGGGCCAGCTTAGGGACAGCATCCAGGGCCTGAGTTCAAGCCCCGTGATGGATCAAAACAACAAAGAAACAAAAACTAGAATCTAAAGCCAGGTCCCCTGATTCTTCCCACTGCTCCTGAGGGCCCCCCAAAGGCCAGTGATGCTCTCAGGAAGATGGGAAGAGGTGTGTGGTGGGCAGGGCCCAGGACTAATGGAAAAGAGAACCTTAGTCATGACATGAAAGAAAGAATATCAGCCACAGAAGGGAGATCTTCCATTTGGATTTATGTCCAAAATTCGTGCAAACAGTTGCCTAGAGACAGCCACCCCAGTGCAGGCCGTTGGCACCACAAACCGCCAGCTGTGAGGGCGGAGGGCCGAGCAGCTTCAGGCTGGGGGCCCCACAGCAGACATGGTTGATGTGGCCTTGATCCCAGGCTTTGATGGCTCTTGCAAGGCCACTGTGGGTGGCAGTGAAGTGCCCTGCATCAGATCCTGTGGTTATCCTGTGCTCTACAAACCCATTCTTCCTGCAGCTCCTCCCTGAGGTTAAGGGCATAGACTACAGAGCTTGAAGCAAAAAACGACACACACGCACACACACGAATTGGATGTGTGCCTGGATGGGCCCCAAACCATTGCTGTGGAGGTCTGAAAAGGTCTCAGTCACATCTCATGCATATGGTGATGTCCAGATGCTCTCTCAAAGTGTGGCAGATCAATCAGCCTCTCTCCACTCAGCAGCACGAGGCGGAGTAGTTGAGTTCTTCCTGGCCCAACCAGAAGAGGAGCCCCAATGGAAGGCCACTGGGTGAAGTTTTCACGGTCTCGGACACAGTCTAGGGCTGGAGGTGTGAGCTGATGGCTCTCATCTCAGTCTCCCTTCTCCCAGAGGCTCTGGCCTGGCAGAGCCTGTGGCCTCTAGTTTTTTGGAAATCTGTGGTCCGCTGGCTCTGCAAGACGAAGGTGGAGCCCAATGATACATGCTGGTCTCACTGAGGCCCCTCATGGTCATTTTTTGCAGATTCTAAACAAACAAAAGTTTTTAGAACTTAAACGGTGGCGTGGTACAGTCAGTTTGGAAAGTCTGACCTGGAAGCAGGGAGTACTTAGCTAGCCCTGAGTACTACTGAGTGCTGGGATTCTCCTCTCCAGGCCCATATGACCTCTCCATGGAGGGAAATGGGGCACAGAGGGGTCTTAAAGAGACTTGTCCAAAGTCCCAGAGGTGGGAGGTAATAAGCTTAGTCAGTCTAGTTCCAGATGCCAGAAGTAAGCAGCTCCTTCAGACAACTGGCCTTCTCCTCTAAGCCACCTTCCTCCACTTAGCAACCAGACTCCATATTTTCCTCTGGGGGAAAAGACTGGTCAGTTCGATCCTCTGTAAGCACCAAGCCTCCCCACATCTTCCATCACCTGTCCTGTGGGCCTCTGCTTGCTCTATACCTCCTGATATAGCCAGCTCTATTTCTGCACACCTGCGACTCTTTTTTTTCTAGAAAGTTCCATGTCATGCTGAGATGGACGTGGCTTCCATGCTGCTACCCATTAGCTGTGATTCTGCACCCAAGGTTTCATAGGTGAGGCTGTGCCTCCAGCTTTACAAGAGTCCTGCAGGGGTTGGAGGCAGTCACTAGGGCTCAGAGTCTCTTCTTGGCTAGCAAGTGTGGGAGTCAACTTCTTATGGCAGGCACTGTGCCTGGAGGGAGCTTTCCAAAATGCCAACCAGCTTATGACACTGCTTTAAGATGAAATAATCCAGGGCCAGGAGTGTGGCCTGGAGGTAGAGTGCTTGCCTAGCATTCATGAAGCCCTGGGTTTGATACATGCCCAGAAAAAGCCAAAAGTGGTGCTGTGGCTCCAGTGGTAGAACAGCAGCCTTGAGAAGAACAGTGCTGGTCCCAAGCTCAAGTCTCAGGACTGGCCAAAAAAAAAAAAAAAATGTAGCAGTCCCCATGATCCTGTAATCCCACGGAATCAGGAGGCTGAGATCTGAGAATGATGGTTCAGAGCCAGCCTTGGCAGATAAGTCTACCAGACTCCATCTTTTGAAATAACTAGCACAAAAAATGCCTGGAGTCATTGCTCATGTGGCTGTATACCAGCAGAGCAACATAAGGTCTTGAGTTCAAACCCTAGGGCTGCTCTCTCCCCATCAAGATACAATGCCAGCTGGGTGCTGATGGCTCACACCTGCAATCTTAGCTACTCAGGAGGATGAGATCTGAGGATCGTGGTTCAAAGCCAGCTTGGGCATGAAAGTCCATGAGACTCTTATCTCTAATGAATGACCAGAAAACTGGAAGCTGCACTGTGGCTCAACTGGTAGAGTGTTAGCCTTCAGCTGAAGAGTTCAGCTCAGGGACAGTGCCCAGGCCCAGACTTCAAGGCCAATGACCAATGCTGTGGCCCCCCCCCCAAAAAAAAAGACTTGATGCTATGTTTAGGATTCAGATGAGCTCTGCCCTATCATACTCTGCCATACCCTGCACCATATGGTCCTACCCACATCTCTCACCTTGTCTTGTTCTTCTCTTTCACTCTTTCTCTTGTTCTCCACTGCAGCCATGCTACTTTCCCTCAGACCCTTAAATTGACTACCATGTATCACTCTTACCACAGTATTATGGTTTGGATCTTACACGTCCCAGGCGCTAAAAGTATTATGGTTTGGATCTTACATGTCCCAGGTGCTAAAAGCTCAGTGGCCTATAAGCTGTTAGCAATAGAGCTGTCAGGAGGTGGTACCTAGTGGAAGGAAATGACATCACTGGAAGTGTGCCTTGAAGCAAGTACTGGGACCTCAATTCCTTCCTGCTTCTCTTTCTGGCTTCCTGGATGCCAAACCATCCTCTGCCTCATACTCTCACCATGATGTGCTGGACCACTCCAGGCTCAAAATGATAGGACCAAGTAGTTATGGACTGAAGGCTCTCACTGTGAGCCAGAACTTATGTTTCTCCTTAGCAAGTGACGATCTCAGGGATTTTGTCACAGAGACAGAAAGCTAACAATATTGCCATAAGAAGCAGGGTAAGGACTGGGAATGTGGCCTAGCGGTAGAGTGCTTGCCTAGCATGTACAAAGCCCTGAGTTCAATTCCTCGGTACTACATACACAGAAAAATTTGGAAGTGGTGCTATGGCTCAAGTAGAAGAGGGCTAGCCTTAAGGGACAGTACCCAGGCCCTGAGTTCAAGCCTCTGGCAACAACAACAACAACAACAACAAAAAAGAAAAGCCAGGCGCAGTGGCTTATATCTGTAATCCTGGCTAGTTAGGAGGCTGAGATCTGAGGATCGTGGTTCAAAGGCATCTCGGGCACTACAGTCCATGAGACTCTTATCTCCAATTAACCACCAGAAAGCCGGAAATGTTGCTTTGGCTCAAGAGGTAGGGCAGTAGAGCCTTGAGCTGAATAGCTCAGGGACAGCACCCAGGCACAGAGTTCAAGTGCCACAACTGACCAAAAAGAAAAAAAAAGAAGCAGGGTCATTGCTATATTTGGATTTTATAGTTTAGAATCCTTTGGAACTGGATTAGTGGGCTAGAAAAAGCTTATAATGATACACCCACCCAGCGTTTAATGGGTGAATGTGCCAAGAACTCAGAACAGCATGGTAGGGGGAATGGAACAGTGGGGCCTGGGCTCATGAGGTTTCAGATGGGAATGTGGACTTTTGGAAATTGGACAAGATGCCACTCATGTTACCTTCTAGCAAAGATCTTGTCTATGTTTTGTCCATGCCCTGAGATTTGTGTGATGCTGAGTTTAACGGGGTTGGGCTCATTCATCTGGTGGAGAAATTTATAAGGTAGCACAGTACTGGAGTAGTGGCAGGGCTATGACTGACTGCTTCTAGCCAAATTTACTCTAAAAATCAGGAGTCATTAAAAAAACAAAAAGATCCACGACTCCTCCTGCCATATCTGCCATGTGTAAGGAATGAATGAAACACTTTTATCCTCTCACCCTGCAATCAACTTGACTTCCTTTTTTTTTTTTTGCCAGTCCTGGGCTTGAGCTCAGGGCCTGAGCCCTGTCCTTGGACTTTCTCAAGGCTAGAGCTCTACCACTTGAGCCTCAGCACCATTTCCGGCTTTTGTCTATGTATGTGGTACCAAGGAATCGAACCCGGGTCTTCGTGCATGCTAGGCAAGCACTTTAACCACTAGGCCAAACTCCCGGCCTTGACTTCCTTTTTAACACTAGTTCAGAAGCTGGGCTTCTTCTTTACTAGGCTCCGGAAAAAACATTTCCTAACCTGGGACTTCCTGGTAGGGAATAAGTCATCTCTCCCAGGAGGAAGCAAGCTCTAGGGCCAGAGGACTACACTCACCTGGTTCTGTAGGCCTGGCCGTGGGCAGCTCTGCTTGGGAACTCTGATTTCGCATCCCTGCACAGGGTGGGCGCCAGGTATATTCTGGCTGTAATGAAATTGAGGCTTCATCAGTTACCTTAATTGAAACAACGGTAGAAGCTGCAATGCCACAGTATTACTAAATATGCATTAACCAAGTATAATTTAAGCCCTACAACTACCCAGGTTAGAGCTGGGAATGTGATTTAGTGGTAGAGTGCTTGCCTAGCTAGCATGCATAAGCCCTGGGATCTACCACATACACAGAAAAAGCCAGAAGTAGTACTGTGGCTTAAGTGGTAGAGGGCTAGCTTTGAGCAAAAGAAGCTCAAGAACAGTGCCCAGGCCCTGAGTTCAAGCCCTAGGACTGGACCAAAAAAAAATTAGTCTGTATTATTATTTTTTTTTTTGATTGGTCATGGGTCTTGAACTCTGGACCTGGGCACTGCCTGAGCTCTTTAGCTCAAGGCTAGCGTTCTACCACTTGAACCACAGTGCCACTTCCTTGAATCTGTATCTGATTCAGGAAGAGGTGGAGAAAGAGGAATGGAGGAACGAATATGATCAAAATACATTAGAAGCATGAAGAAAATGTCCCAGTGAAACCTACTATTCTGTGCATTAAAAAACTGAGAATGTAAGTCCAAAACAGGCAACAAATGAACGAAGTCTGAACACAAGACAAGAAAGGAGGTTGCTGCAGTTGCCCAAGGAGAGTTGGGGGGCCTGAGGTGCAGCTGTGGCAGAGACTGGAAAAGAGGGGCAGGTGACAGTGCTCTTTATAGAAAGAGTGAGAAGAGGAAAGCAAGCAGGACCAGAGAAGAAGAATAGAGGATGATACCAGGAGAGAGACCAGGGCGAAGCTCCAGACTGGATCCACAGGGGGACAATACAAAGTCAGGTCCTGGCCTGGACTCCCCAACCCTCCTTTGACTTCCCTCAGCTCTGGGGTACCCTGCAGGGAAGGAGTGGCACAGACTTACCAAATGGAAGAGGCGCAAGTTGGGGTGTGGGGGTGGGTGCTCCATGGCCATGGCGGGTGGAGGGTAGCGGATCTGGGACCAGTCTTCAAAGCCGTGGGGGGGCGCCATGGCTGGCATAGGAGGGTAGGCGTAGGGGTAGGCTCCGCACAGGTGCTCCGGGTGTGGCTCCACGTGGTAGCGCTCTCCTGAGGCCTGCAAGAAAAGGCTCATGTGGCTCTGCCTGCAGCCAGCCCCACAGGGCACCCCTCAGTGGCGCCCAGAGGGCTGCCGTACTCCTAGAACCCTAGGTCCCTTCGGGCACACCCAACATGACCTGAGCACTCTGTGCCAGGAATAGCGCCACCTATGCCTTGTTACCTTGGCAGGACACGATCAGAGGGCCCCACCAGACCACGCCCCTCCAGCCGCTCACCTTCGCTTTCCTCTTCTGTTGTTTCAGTGCTTCTCTGGCCTTCTCTTCATCTTTGAGTGCTTTGAGCTGGAGGAGGAGGGGAAGAAAAGCCTGTGTGCACAGGTGGCTCTGGCCAGCCCGGGGTCTAGGACACCTCTCTAGGGCTGGTGTGCTGTGCAGTGTTCTGCCTGAGGGTTGAATGAACACAGACCAGGAGGGTTTGTGCTTCTGTGAGCAAGTACGTGGATTTGTTCCTCTAGGCATTAGCACTGACGATGGAAGTGCAGGAGGGAGACACTGCCTCCTCCCATGAGGACAGGCTGATGCCCCTCCATGGTCCAGGGGGGCCCCTACCTGGGCATTGGATGACGTGACCTGGGCCTGCAATTTTTCCACCTGCTTCCTCAGCTCTTCCTTCTCCTCATTCATGCGTTCCCGGTCACTGCGCTCTCTCTGAAAGTCCTCCTCAAAGATCTTCACCTAGGGGAGACCCGGCCAGTGAGGGAGGGTGGGGTGAGCAGAGGCTTGAGGGTTCCTGAGCTCAGGACCAGACCTCACCTCTTCTGCATGGTCCTGAGGGGGTCCTGGGGCTTGGGATAGGAGTACCTCCAGCTCTAGCTCCACCTCCAATCTCACCCAGAATAATCCTGGATACCATTATCATAAGTTTGGGGCTTCAAGGCAGGCCCTTATTTGAATACGTGTTCCATGGTTTAAAATAAAAAGGATGGAGCCAGGCACCAGTGGCTCACGCCTGTAATCCTAGCTACTCAGGAGGCTGAGATCTGAGGAGCATGGCTCAAAGCCAGCCCAGTCACAAAAGTCCTAAGATTCTTTATCTCCAATGAACCTTACTTTCCTTAGTTTTTAGGCGAGGTCTTCTGCTAACTTTGCCTCAGCTGCTGGCTCCTTTCTCTGCCTCCTTAGTAGCGGGGACTATAGGAGTGTGCCACTATGCTTTATCTAAAATTTACTTTTTCTTTTTTTGTCTTTTGTCGTGGGAGCTGAACTCTGGGTCTGGGCACTGTCCCTTTAGCTCAAGGATATAGCTTTACCAATTGTGGCTGTGCCACTTCCAGTTTTCTGATGGTTAACTGGAGATAAGAGTCTCACAGACTTTGGTGCCCTGGCTAGCTCTGAACCATGATCCTCAGATCTCAGCCTCCTGAGTAGCTAAGATTATAGGTGTAAGCCACCAGTGCTGGCTTAAAACTTACTTTTAATTTTAGACAAAACTTTCAAAGGCAATAAAAAGTACATTACTAAACTCATAACTATAGTACAAAGTAATTTTTATTGAAGATTTTCCTCTACGAGCTTTTTTTTTTTTTTTGCCAGTCATGGGGCTTGAACTCAGGGCCTGGGCACTGTCCTTGGGCTTTCTCAAGGCTAGCATTCTACCACTCGAGCCACAGTACACATCTGGCTTTTTTCTATGTATGTAGTACCAAGGAATCAAACCCAGGGCTTTGTGCATGCTAGGTAAGCACTCTACCGTTAGGCCAAATTCCAGGTCCTAAAATTTACTTTCTACACACTAGGTAAATAAGAGCAGGGGAGGGACCCAGTGATGGCTAGTAGAGAGGTGACTGAGGTGAGGGACATGCAGCTGGAAAATATAAACTGGTAACTAACTAGGGACCCAGGCCCAGGGTCATATGACTCCAAATCCATCTTGGCCCCCACCCCCGCAAGCCTCACCTGCTGTTTCAGCAGCTCATTCTGGGTAACCAGTTCCTGCTTCCTCAGGAGGGCTCCGGCTCCCTCAGGGCTCCCATATGCTGCTGGGGATGAAGGGGGGGCCTGGATGCTCAGTGCTTCCTCCAGGGCCTGGGGTTGGGGAATAGACAGGACCATCAGCCCTGGAAACCAAGTCCCTTTGGACATCATTCTCGAAGACTGTCTTCTGGATAATAACCACACCACCAGTACCATGCAACAAATGATCTGATCAATAACACCGCGCATCTGTCTATCACTTCATGGAAACCTCATCATCATCCTGTAAGAAAGACTATGATCACATTTTACAGATGTGAAAACTGAGGCTCAGAGACCTCAGTGACTTACTCCAGGTCACACAGTTAGTCAGGGGCAATGGAAGGATTCCAACCCAGCCTAGGGTCTTATCTGGGGTCCTTGTGTAAGAGGGGATCTCGTTCTCTGAATAGGTGTGGCTCATTTCTTAGTACAGACCTAGGAAGAGTCTCAAGTCTTTGAAGGAAGCTGGTTTCTAACAGCTGCCCAGATTTCTCGGTGTCTCTTGGGTTTAGCCTTAAGCACCCCTTTCCTTCACTGAAGCACCCCTAACTACCTGCTCATCCTTCAGTTTCATTAACAGAACACCAACAGATGAGATCATAAAAATAAGACCAGAGATGGGTGCTGGTGGCTCATACCTGTAATCCTAGCTACTCAGGAACTCTGAGGATTGCGGCCACAAAGCCAGCCCAAGCAGGAAAATCCAGGGGACTCTTTATTTCTAACCAACCACCAGAAAAACCAAAGTGGGTCTGTTAACTTGTTACTACTTTACAACTCTGGACACCTTTCAGGCTGTTCACCCTTCCTCTCTCCATCTAGACCCTGGACTTCAGCCCTCCCAGGACTAGGGGCAAATAAGAGATTTTCCTCAGGGTACACTCCCTTTCCTCCCTCTCCTCCCCCTGAACCAGGAATAAATTCAAGATGCTCTGAAGGAAGGGATCCTCCTCCTTCTAACTTAACTCCCATTTTTTTTTTTGCCAGTCCTGGGGCTTGAACTCAGGGCCTGGGCACTGTCCCTGATCAACTTTTGCTCAAGGCTAGTGCTCTACCACATGAGCTACGGTGCCACTTCCAGCTTTTCTGTTTATGTGTACTGAGGAATGGAACTCAGGGCTGGCTTCATGCATGCTGGGCAAATTCTTTACCACCAAGTCATACTCCCAGTCCTAGTTAACCCGCTACCCCTTTTTCTTTTCTGGTCAGGGGGCTTGAATTCTGGGCCTGGGTGCTGTCCCTGAGCTTAGTGTTACTGCTCTACCACTTGAGCCACAGCACCATTTCCAATTTTACATGCACAGATTAAGGTCCAGCAACAGGCAAGGGATTGGTTTGAACTCATAGTCATGTCTTGCATAACTCACTTACCCGGGTGTCTGTGTGTGTGTGTGTGTGTGTGTGTGTGTGTGTGTGTGTGTAGATGTGCTAGTACTAGGCCTCATGCTCTCACTTGTTTTTTTTGAGCCATAGCCCTACTTCTGTGTGCTAGGATTACAGGCATGAGGCACTAGCATTTCTGCTCAGAACACCTACATGCTTGTCCTTCCAGGACAGCAGTGGAGAGCATTATGCCTGCATTGCGACCTCCAAATCTCCTGGCTCCTCACATGACACAGCTAATGCTGCTAAATAGCAATAAGCATGATTGAAGGTTGTCTTAGCAGGGTGACAACTAGGAAGTAGAGGAAGGAGAAACGGCCAGAGGACAGGCTAAGCAGTAAAGCTCACAACCCCTAGGCCTGGGGAGAACAAAACACTTCCTCTCTCGGCTCCACCATGCGGGCTCTTCCCTGACTCACAGAGGAAAGAAAGCAGGGTTGCCATGACCCTAACCAACCTGCACACAGCAAGACAAGGCCTGGAGAGGCTCAGCTCAACTAATCTAAATGGAGAAATGCTGAACCAGGGCTAGAGGAACTTGCCCTGGCTCACGCAACAGGGTTTCTGCTTTATCAGCCTCCACTGGGAATGCCCCATTCTCCAGATCCTACTTCATAGGGCTGAGAAAGCCTGACCACTCCCTCTAGCTGGGTAGTCCTTAACATGAGCTTGGTGCCAGCACTGAGGGAGGCTTGGGGTACATGCTGCTGAGTATGTGTATTTCTGATTGCTATGTGGGAAGATGGAGTGCAATGGGGAGTTACAGGAAACATGAGAAGAAGGAAGTTGGTGCTGGCGGGGTACTGGTGGCTCACACCCGTCATCCGAGCTACACAGGAGGCTGAGATCTGAGGACTGCACTTCAAAGCCAGCCCAGGCACAAAAGTGATACTCTTATCTTCAACAAACCCCAGAAAACCGGTCGTGGTGCTGCGTCTCAGAGTGGTAGGAAGCTAGCGCAAGGCAAGAGTGAGTCCAGGTGCCTCCCTGAGTGGGAAGGAAGGGCAGAGGGGGCAGAAATTGTGGATCATCCCTCCTGAGTTGGGGCTCAGGCAATGGAGTAGGCCTGGCAGCTGGGCTCGGGGCAGCCTTCTCCAAGACACCCACCTTGTTCAGCCGCTGGATCTCCTTTTCGTGGTACTCGCGCTGCCGGGTGAGCGGGCCCAGTTGGTCCTGCAGGTACTTGACCCGCTGCTGCAGCTCCTGGGTCTCTGCTGTCAGCTGCTCCTTGTTTGTCTGCAGGGAAGCACAGGCTTGGTAAACAGAGCCTCTCTAGGAACCTGGAAGCCTCGCTCACTCTCCTCTCCCCTCTCCCCTGCTGCCATGTTGCAGTACTCACTGGAAAGCACCTGGGGGCGGCAGGTCTGATTTTTCCAAATGCCAGGGTTAAGCGAGTTTTGTTTCATGAGTTCATAACATGAGTCACAGGGGATAGGGAGAGGGCTGTGATCCCCCAAACTGAATGTAAAATATTGTCCAAGTGTCTTTTTTGGGGATGGGAGCTAGTCTTGGGGCTTGAACTCAAGAGACTGGGCACTGTCCATGAGCTTCTTTTGCTTAAGGGCAGCACTTTACCACTTGAGCCACACCACCACTTCTAGCTCTTTCTGTTTCTGTGGCACTGAGAAATTGAATCCAGGGCTTCGTGCATGCTAGGCAAGCACTCTACCACTAAGCCACGTTCCCAGCCCTAAAAGCCAATTTTGTAGGGAGAAAGTGTAGTTTCCACCAGACTGACAGAGGGGTCTGCCGTGACTCACAGAGAATGATGAGTGGGAGAACCTCTAAAGATCCTCTTAAGTCTAAGTCTACAAAAAGGAGAATGCTCCAAGACACAAATGGGGTCAAGACCTAAATGGGGTCGGGTGTGATGGTGCACACCGGTAATTCCAGCTACCTGGAGACAGGAGGAATGGAGGCCAACCCAGGCAGAGTTGGTGTCAAAGCCCTATCTCAAAAATAAAACAACTGGGGCACGCCTAAGTGGTAGAGCTTCAGTCCAACACCCAGTATCACCATCACCAAAACCAAACAAACCCACTGTCTCTCTGTGTACAAGTAGACAGAAAGCCCAGAGACAGACAGGAGGCTGGGAAACCCATCACATGGGATCACGTGGATCAGGAGGCAGACCACAGGATCAGTGTCCACCCAGTTCTGAGTGACCTTCAAGTCCAAACCGGCAGTGAGCTGTGTCCAGCAGAGAAGGCGTAAGGCGGGCTTGGTGAGGGCAGGCGGGGGCTGTCCTGACTCCCCACTGCCTGGCTTGCCCACATCTTGATCTACAGGACACGCGCGGGATTGGACCCCATCTGCTCAAGTCGGGAGAGCAGGGGCCAGGGGCAGTATGTGTCCCAAGTGCTCTGCCCTCCAGAGAAAACATGGGATCGACCTCTTCCTCCCAGGCTAACCCTCAGAAAAGGACCTGGGAGAGTCACAAGCTAAGGAAGAGCTTCCACACATAATCCACAGTGAGAAGTTCTTTCTTTTTTTCTTTTCTTTTTTGGCCAGTCCTGGGGCTCGAACTCAAGGCCTAAGCACTATCCTTGGGCTTTCTCAAGGCTAGAGCTCTACCACTTGAGCCACAGCACCATTTCTGGCTTTTTCCTGTGTATGTGGTACCGAGGAATTGAACCCAGGTCTTGGTGCATGCTAGGCAAGCACTCTACCACTAGGCCAAACTCCCGGCCCTTGCCTCTTTTTTTTTTTTTTTGCTAATCTTGGCGCTTGAACTCAGGGCCTGCACACTGTCCTGGGGCTTTCTCAAGGCTAGCAAGCTACCACTTGAGCCACAGCACTACTTCTGGCTTTTTCTGTGTATGTGGTACTGTGTATGTGGGCTTCATGCATGCTAGGAATGCATTTTACCACTAAGCTACACTCCCGGCCCCATATTCGCTTTTTTTTTTTTTTTAAACCTAGTTGTGTGGCATGATCTCTGATAATAGAGAACTGATTCTAATGCCTAGCTCAGTGCCTAGGATATGCTCTGAGGGAAATTGCTGACAGGATAAACAAATGAAACTGTCTTGTTCAGCCTCTTGCCTACAAAGCACTCTCAGATCTCACCTTCCTGAGTAGCAAGGGTTACAGGTGTGAGCTACAGGTGCCCAGCTTGTATCTTTCATATGATCTCTTTCTCTGTATAGTTCCTCAGTCTGTAAGGTTCTCTCTCTCCCCTTTTTTGGGTGTGTGTGTGTGTGTGTGTGTGTGTGTGAATGTGTGTATGTGTGCATGCATGCTAGTCCTAGGACTTAAAGTTGAAGCCTGGGTGCTGTCCCTGAGCTTCCTTTTTGCTTAAGCTTATTGTTTGAACACTAAGTGCTCAACAGTGCTTGTTGCTCTACCACTTGAGCCACAGCTCTACTTCTGGCTTTTCTGCAGTTTACTAGAGGTAAGAGTCTCACCCCAAGCTGAATTTGAACTGTGATCCTCAAATCTCAAGCCTCCTGAGTAACTAGGATTACAGGCATGAGCTACAGGAGCCCAGCTTGTAAGATTTTCAATAATCAAAAAGTTCTTCCAAATGAAAATAACAATACTTGAAAAGCTAGCCTAATCTTCTCAATTTTCAGAAGAGAAACTGATACACAAGGAGGGAAAATACCTTTGTCTGGGGCTATAGAGCCCTTGGCCCTGTGTCTAGAACCCCCAACTCCATCCCTGCTCATTGATGGCATGCATTCTTGGCTACCCAGGAGAGGAGCCTGGAACCACAGGGCCAGCACCTCACTTGCCTCCTCCATTTCGATCTTGGACTTGGCCAGGAGGAGCTTGCGGTCAAAGTCACGCTGCTTCTGCTCCCGCTCCGCCTCCAGATCAGTCACCTGCTTCTGCAGGTCCACCAGCTTCTGCCGCAGCTCAGTGATCTGGGTTGAGAGGCAAAGGCCCGAGTGTGAGCAATGGGAGGGTGTAGCAGCACCCCCATACCCCTCCCCTCAACACTGCCACCCAGCTTCTCCTCCGGGCCATCCTGGGGCTCAGCTCAGCCCCTCCTCCCCCCCAAGGCTCAATGCTGCTGAGAAAGAAGTTGCAAGATAAAAACTGGGTAGGCCTGGAGAGCTCAGACAGGAACCCTTACCTTCTGCTCATACTGCTGCTTCATGGACCGGAAATGATGGTCCCACTGCTTGTTCACCTCCAGCAGCTGAGAGGGAGAGGCCAGGCTTAGAAGAGGAGGAACTAGAGGTGCCTACTCCCTGCCCCCTCCTTCCCAAAGAGCATGCGACACGTGACAATGGTGGCTATGGCACCTGCCCCATCTCTACCTTCCTCAAAGGGCCCCAACTTTTGTTCACAGCTGCTTCTCACCCAGGCCAGTAAGAATAACAAGACACTGGAAACAGCCGTCACTGTGGGGGCACAACTGGGGGCAAGCACCTCTGCAGAAGGTGATTTGGACGGTGTATTTGGGTGTTTGCACAGAAAGCATAAACAGGAGGATCAAGGTCCAGGCCAGTTAGAGCCTATATGCAAGATGCCAGTTCAAAAAAGGTAGTAAAATGTCCAGGAAATGTAGGTAAGAATTTTTGTTTTTATTTTTTTGCTGGTATTAGAGCTTGAACTTAGGACCTGTGTGCTGTCCCTGAGCGTTTTTTCATAACTAATTTACTTTATTGTTATTATAGAGGTGATGTACAGAGGGATTACAATCGTGAGTCAGTAATGAGTACATTTCCCTTTGTACAGTGTCTTCTGTTCCCTCACTTTCTCCCAGTCCCTCCTCCCTCCTGTTTCTGACCACGAGTTGTATAGTTCACTTTCATCAGTACCCAGTGGTGTCTATGAGACTCTGATCTCCAATGACCCATCAAAAAACCGGAAGTGACACTGTGGCTCAAAGTGGTAGAATGCTAGCCTTGAGCGGAGGAGCTTAGAGATAGTACCCAGGCCCTGAGTTCAAGCCCTATTTCCGACTAAACAACCAACCAACCAAACAACAACCACCACCAAAAAGAAACCAGCAGCAAAATGGGCTTATCAGCAGTATGTCTGCATAGCAAGTACAAGGTCCTGAGTTTAAACCCTAGTACCACCCTAAACAATAAAATGGCAATAAAGTACACTATATTCTCTCAAGTTCTAAGAAAACACTAATTATAAGTCTTCCCTGTTTACCCCTTCAAGCCCTCTACCTCCATGCGCTGCTGCTCCAGTATCTTCACTTTCTTCTCAGCTGCACCCAAGGCCACCACTTCTGGAACCTTTCCCGCCATCACATTAGCCTGGGGAGAAATGCCCAGGGTCTCATGTAAAGCTTTCCATGCATAAACTTTTCCTCCCACCTTTTTTTTTTTTTTTTTTTGGTGCTGATCCTAGGGCTTGAACTCAAGAGCCCTGCGTGCTGTCCCTGAGCTTTTTTGCTCAAGGTTAATTCCATCACAGAGAGCCACAGCTTCCACTTACGGCTTTTTTGGTAGTTTATTGGAGATAAGAATCTCATGAACTTTCCTGCCCAGTCTGGCTTGGAACCATGATCTTCAGATCTCAGCCTCTGGAGTAGCTAGAACTACAGACATGAGCCACAGCATGCGACCATTTCCTACCATTCTTTTAAGTCTCCTCTGCTGTCCCATGCCTACCTTCTGGAAGTCTATGGGAAGAATCTGGCCTCTTCTCTGATGCAGGTACTGTGGGGAATACCACTGCTCCCTCTCCTCCCTCCATCTCTACACAACTATCACCCCAAATCCTTTGGCCTGGAAGACTAGAGTTACAAAAACTCTGTAAAAGTTGAGGTTTTATGGAGGGGATAAATTTGATTGAAATTATATTGTTATGTACGAATAGTGCTGTCTCAATGAAACCCCTAAAAAATATATGCTAATAAAAAAAAACCTTTAAAAAAGCTCAAGTAGTAGAATGGAAGAAATACAAGTTGTCATTAGACGTGGTAAGTGAGGTCCACAGATGGGTAGTAAAATCAGTGAGGAGAGGACTGAGGATAAAGCTCAGTGATTGAGCACTCTGTTTTTTTTTTTTTTTTCCTTCCCCTTCCAGTACTGGGTCTTGAGCACTGTCCTTGGACTTTCTCAAGGCTACTACCTGAGCCACCGCACCACTTCTGGCTTTTTCTATGTACATAGTACAGAGAAATCGAACCTGGGTCTTTGGGCATGCTAGACAACCACTCTACTACTAGGCCAAACTCCCAGCCCGGGCACTTACTTATGTGTGTGGCAGTACTGAGGCTTGAACTCAGGGATTGGGTATTATCTCTCAGCTTTTTTTTTTTTTCTAATTAAAAAATTTCTTAACATTGATGTTTACATCATATTTCAAATGTCATGTTTAACAAACAAGTATTCAAGAAGGGAATCTCTCTATATAATCACTGGCATATAGATTTTAGAACATAATTAAAATTAAGATCCCTCAGTTTTTTTACTCAAGGCTGATACTCTTACCACTTAAACCATAACTCCACTGCCCACTTTTTAGTAGTTAATTGGAGAGAAGAGTCTCACAGACTTCAATGCCTAGGTTGGCTTCAAACCTGGATCTTTAGATCTCAGCCTCCTAATCCTATAGCTAGAATTATGGGGTGGACCAGAGGTGCTCAGCCTAACTAGTAGGTTGGATTCAAACAACAACAAAAGAACCTGAGTTAAAGACTCGTAAAGCCTGCAGTAGAGTTTGGGTGTCACCAATGCTAATTCCTAGTCTTAATAATTGGACTGCAGTTAGATAAGATGGTGGAAACATGGTATGTAAGTTGGTTAGGGGAAGCTAGAAGAAAGAGATATAGGGACTGAATTCTGGACTTGTTCTGTGTAAGCTTAAAGCAAACTCTAAATACCATTTTAAAAAAATTAGGAAGTGTTGAGGTGGCGTTTACACGAACAAGATTGGGCATGTAGAATTGAACACTTGCTCTTATTTCCACCTTTCTGGGATGCTGGCCAAGAGCAGGACTTCTGCTGTCTCTAGGCCTCAGCATGTGAACATGAACCAGAGACTGGTGGATCTCTGATATAGGAGGTTACCCTCTGATTCTAATTTGTCTTATTTTTCTGTTCTCATATTCTCTCTACTCCTTTCCTTTCAGATCTCCTTCACACCTCCCCTCCAGGCTTGGGGCAGGGTGTACAGGTATAATTGTTAGGTTCAGGTGCCCTCTACAGGCAAAAGCCTGTAAGTGTACCTATGATGCTAAAGATCAGGTCATACAGGGACCTCAGTGCTGTAAAATGTAACAGGACAGACAGACATTTGCCATTGAGCATATTTCCCATGTCTGCCTGACAGCAAGTAACACAGAGATCTTGGTTGCATGATGGCACATGACCTCTCAGATCCTTCTGCTGCTGCTGAAAAGGGAGGAGTCACTCTAGCCCTGCCTATTATTCAGACAGAAGGAGGTCCAGGTGAGAAATCATGAGTTTGCAAATCCTGAGTAAGCTCTTTACTGCCACAGGAATGTAGGAATTAAGTTATTAAGATAATTACTACTACTGTATATGCTTAAGGCTTTCTGAAGATATTGAGCCCTACAGTGCAGCTACTAAACCCCATTTAAGGTGGGGGGTGGGGGAGGTGGAAGACATATGAAGCTGGGAGCTGGGAGCTCATGCCTATAATCCTAGCTACTTAGGAGGCTAAGAGCTAAGGATCATGGTTCAAAGCCAGCCCAGGCAGAAAAGTCAGTGAAATTCTTATCTTTAAGTAATCACCAGAAAATCAGAAGTGGTGCCATGGCTCAAGTGGTAGAGCACTAGCCTTGAGCTGAAGACCTCAGACACAGTGCCCAGACTGAGTTCAAGCCCCACAACCCCCCAAAATGTGTGTGTGTGTGTGTGTGTGTGTGTGTGTGTGTGTGTGTGTGTGTGTGTGTGTGTATGAGATGAGACACAGGGTCAGGGGTGAAGAGAGGGCAAGGGGCACTTTGGAGCTGGGTATGTGCCACAGCGGGGCCTGGAGGTAGGAGGGAAAAGTGGAACCGGGCTGTGGCATGACCCGGCTGTACTGATGCTGTGGCACTATCTTCTCTCTTCTTCCAGGGCTTCAGGGGTACAGGACCATGGAAACTCAGCAGGATCCCAGTCCACCCCCTATATCAGACTTTTGGCAGTCACCCTTGACAAACGACGTATTTATGGATCCGTGTCCAGATTAAGCAAAAGATGCCACGCCAGCTTCTCTGAGCAATGGCTGAAGGACTGAGGCTAGTCAGCTAGGAGAGGAGAAGGCACGTGGGGGCAGGGAGCCACGTAACTGAAGCAGTTCTGGACAATGGGAAGATCTATGGGGTTAAAGGCAGGAGTAGAAACATCAGGGAGGCAGATATTGCAGACCAAATCATGTAAACACCATCTACCAATCAGAAAGAACCTTCCACCGGAATAACTGAGTGCAGAAGTGCAAGCTCATTGCCTCTGGAGGTGAGAAGAGGCTGGGGACTGAGCTGCTCCAGAAGGGATTTCTGATCACATACCTGCTGCCCGGTCACTCCTTTCTTGCTGGCACCTTCTATCTTTGGGGAGCCTGGATGCCCACCAGCACCCTCTTTGTTGTTGCTGCTCATCAACAACTTCTTGAGTTCCATATTTTCCTCCCTGTGGTGGAGACAAACAGAGGAGTCTCAGTGCCTCTGGCTAAGGAGCTAGCATGTGATTTTAGCGGAGCTGGGTATTGGGAGAACCCAGTGCTGTATGTGGGCTTCCCGAAGTCTCTGATCCTCAATGGCAGGCTGTCTTCAATGCTTATATACATGACATCTTCAAGATATACCCAAAGGCATTAGATAACCAGTCCCAAACCAGGGAGAAAGCTCCACCAGTTACCTCCAAACGGCCTTGATGGAACAGGGAGATGCCTGCAGAGTGCTGGTCCTCTCTGCGCACCCAATACTACCTACTGTTCTCTTGGGAACAGAAGGAGCTGACTGCAGGCCCAGAGCCTGTGGTAGCCAATGTCCTTTACCATAGCCTCTTAACATCCTTTCAGCTTCACTGGCCATTTGGAACAGGTGATGCTGGATTCCATTAGTCCAGTTCAAGTTTCCTTTACAATAGTGTGCGTGTGCGTGTGTGTGTGTGTGTTGCTGGTGCTGGAGTTTAAACTCTAGGCCTGGGCACTGCCCCTGAACAACTTTTGCTCAAGACTAGTGCTTTACCCCTTGAGCCACAGTGCCACTTTCATCTTTTTTTTTTTCTTCTGCCAGTCCCGGGCTTAGGCTCAGGGCCTGAGCACTATCCTTGGGTTTTTCTCAAGGCTAGAGCTCTACCACTTGATCCACAGCACCACTTCTGGCTTTTTTCTATGGATGTGGTACCAAAAGAATCAAATCTGGGCATGAGCCACTAGCAACCATCCCCTTTCAGTCATTTCTAGTAGAAATACGAATTAAAGGAAAATCTGAAGTATACATTAAGACTGATGATACAGGGCAGAATAAAAGTGATGGGGAGCCAGGTGTGGTATCTCACACCTATAATCCTGGCTACTCAGGAGGCTGAGATCCAAGGATCGTAGTTCAAAGCCAACCCAGGCACAAAAGTCCGTGAGACTCTTATCTCCAATTAACCACCAGAAAACCAGACGTGGTGCTATGGCTCAAGTGGTAGAGTGATAGCCTTAAGCTAAAGAGCTCAGGGACAGTGTCCAGGCCCAGAGTTCAAGCCCCACAACCCCCCCCCCAAAAAAAAGTGATGGGATTCAGGGAACTAAAGAAACACATCAGGTCATATTCCCTCTGCCAGCTGGGTTCCCACTCATTAGCCACACCAATAAGTGAAGTGGTTTCCATGGGCCACACAATAGAAACTTACATTCTTCCTTCTAATCCTTCTAACCCTTCAGCCTGAGGTTTTGTGCCTACAGATTAAGTCAATAAGGCATAAAACCTCAACTGCTTAGCCATCCAGAAGTCAACAAATATATGTTGATTAGAAATGGCAGTGGCTCAGTACTTAACAAATATGTGCACACACTGAAGTCTGTTGACTGAGTTCAGGAGAGCACAGATGTCTCCTGCATGGATTGAGCCCAGCCTAACGTAATCCTGCACATTCCCCAGGACATTACCCACAACACAGGCAGAGATCATGGCCACTGTTAGAGCTCATAGAGCAAGGGGACTCAGGGTCCCCCGGACACACCCTGAAGCGAGTCCCTGCACCTCTCCCTTCCTATACAGAGGGCCTTCTGAGTTCTGACAGTCAAGTTCAGGTGTGGTCTCGGGTGAAACACAGACTCCACATCTCACCTCAGACCCACCACCTCAACTTTGAGACAGGAGGGGTAAGAGTACAAGCTGCTAGCCTGTCCTCTGGATTCTCAGATCAGCCTGAGGCCCTTTCAAGTCCAGACCAGGGATAGCAGATGTGTTCAAGAAACCAGTAGCCAACAGGGGGCAGCAGAGTCCTGACTCTCTCCCAAATAGCCAGCCAGAGGACAATCAGCAAGCTGAGGAGCAGGGCTGCGGGCTGGGGGTGGGGGGATAATTTGTATCAGCCTTGTCTATCTCCAAGGTAATCACAGGGTCCCAGGAGAAATTACCAAAGGAGCTAGAGAGGACCAAGGGATCTGGCACTTATCCTAGCAGAGTTTTGAGCACAAGTTCTCCAGGGCCCCGATCCTCATCTGCAAAAGCAGTGGAAGGGATCACTTCCTGCCCACCCTGCTCCTGGCGCCTGCGCTTACCGCAGCCTTTCGGCAGCCTGGTCCCGCTGTTCCAGGCCCTTGTCAAGCTTGGCCTTCAGAGCCTCATTCTCCTTGCGAAGCTGCTCACATAAGGTCTGCGGAGGAGAGAGGTGGATGGGAAGTGAGGATTAGGAGGGGTACATCCCAATACAGCTGACACAGAAGGATGGGGCACCCCCAATATCAGATCACTTCTAACTGGCCTCACCCAGGTAGCATCTAGACCACCAGGGTCCTTGAGGCACCCTTTGGGGGGCCAGCTATGAGGATGTGCATGGAAGAGTCAGTAGGCTGTGGTCCTCCCTGTCAGAGCTTCCCCTCTGCCTCTCTTTTCCCACAGTGCTTTGCTGGCTGTCTTCTCCTTTACAGGTATATAAACAGAGGATGACTCACATTCAGCTGTCAAGTCACCGCCATTTCTTTTGCTCACATTCTTCTGCTTTCATTCTCTCTCTCTCTTTTTTTTTTGCCAGTCCTGGGCTTGAGCTCAGGATGTGAGCTCGAGAGATGCTGCCCAGCGATGTGGGCACTTGGGGCTTTCACCAAATGCCCACTGAGAATCCAATGTGTGCTGGTCTTGCAAGGGTACTTGTCCTAACACTGTGTGCCAGCTTAAAAAGCTGAGTAACTTCTCTCTATTTTAAAGGAAGGGAGGAGCTGGGAACGAGGCCTAGTGGTAGAGTGCTTGCTTAGCATACATGAAACCCTGGGCTCGATTTCTCAAGACCACATACACAGAAAAAGCTGGAAGTGGTCCTGTGACTCAAGTGGTAGAGTGCTAGCCTTGAGAAAGCTCAAGGACAGTGCCCAGGCTGTGAGTTCAAGCCCCAAGACAGGCAAAAATAAAATAAAAGTTATTCCTTTTGGTTTTCTCACCTAGGAAGTGGGAATATTGACAGAACATGTAAGGAGCTCTTCCCCCAGGAAGAACAAAGACAGGGCCACACTCGATCTGCCACATCCACACCCGCAGCTAGGAATAAGCACTCCTTACTCTCCACTTGCCCATTTCCTTCCTCTTCCTCCTACAATCCCCCAACTTCCTAACTCAGTTCACCACTGTAAGAAGAAGCCCCAAGTATGCCCTGCCATGCGGCCCTCAGAGGCTTCCATAGTCAGGGAGCCCTCGCTGCCTGCCTCACCTGCAGGATGGAGGTGCGCTGCTCATTCTTGTGCACCTTGGAGGCCAGCCGGTTGAACTCGAGCGCCATGCGGCCCAGGTGGGTGAAGAGCTGGCTGTGGTCGGGCTCCTCGGCACACACGCTCAGCGTGGTCTCCAGGCGCTGCAGGTGCAGCATCAGGTTGCTGTCCTCATGGGGCAGGGGACCCAGTTCCTGGTGGGGGGAGAAGGTGATGAGGACTTCAGTGAGGCCTGAACAGGTAATGCCAGGCCAGTTCTCCCACGGTTTCTGCATTCCCCATGACTCAGTCCCCCCAACCCCCACCCCGGGGGGCCCCAGCTCAGCCCAGGGAAATTCTGCAGTTACACAGGCTCCCTGTCTGGGGCTGAGTCAGAGGAGGATGTAGAACTCCCAGGCCAATCGATAGCCGGCTTAGCAGCACCCAGGGCCACTTTCATCCCACACTCTGCTTTAGTGCCTGCCGGTGAATCAGATTTCCCTCGGGCCTTAGCACCCTCATCCACTCCATACACACACAAGCCTTTCCTGCTCTTCCACCTCACGGGGCTCTCACAGGAGGAATGAAGCCAGGAGAGGTGAGTGGGGGTGTGGGGGAAGAGATCCAGACACACATAGAGAGAGAGAGAGAATCCCTATGGTCACAGGCCTACTTCCTTAGCTCAGGGAGACATCCAGTGAAGGGTTTACTCACAACTTCATTTTCTGCCAGAAAATGGTCCAAGCATTCACCTGCTTCTTGAACCATCAAGACACCCCATCCTCAAACCAGATTAAGAATCATAGCTCCAATACTGTGAAGAATTCCAGTCTAGTGAACTATATAAGAAACGGAACAAACGGAGTGGCTCACACAGGTAATCCTAGCAATTCAAGAGGCTGAGAAATGGAAGATTGCTGTTAGAAGCTGGACCAAGTAGGAAAGTCTGTGAGACTCCATCTCCAACTAACCAGCAAAAATCTAGGCTGGAGGCATGGCAAGTGGCAAAGTGCAGCTGAAGTGGCAGAGTACTAGCCATAAGTGAAAAAGATAAGGGAAGCCGGGCCCTGCTGACTCATGCATCGAAGTCTAGCTACTCAGTAGGCTGCGATCTAAGGATCACAGTTCAAAGCCAGCCTGAGCAGGAAAGTCCATGAGATTCTTATCTCCAATTAATCACCAGAAAACTGAAAGTGGTAGAGCACTAGCCTTGAGCCGAAGAGCTCAAGGAAGTGTCCAGGCCCCAGAGTTCAAGTCCCACGATAGAAACACACACACACACACACACACACACACACACACACACACACACACTCTATCTCTCTTTCTCTCTCTTTCTCTTTCACACACACACACACACACACACACACACACACACACACGAGCAAGTGAGTATAAGGCTCTGGACTTCAAGCTCCAGAAAAAAAAGCAAGTCAATCCCACTTTCTCTTTGTGTTAAGAGCACGCCCACCAAAGACACCGCCTTGGTTAAGACCATGCTGGGTCCACAGACCCAAAATGACACATTTTTTCTGATGCCATCAGGCCTGGCCGGATCCCTGGTTGGTCCCAAGTGCCCAAGTACTAGGCCAGCCTTCCTCTCATCAAGGCTCATGAAGTCCTTCCTATCCCTCAGATCTCACCAACTAACCTATACGCTTCCAGAAGGGAGTGGTTTGGCCTTGGCTTAGTGCAGACCAGACACACCGGAGGGCCAGGAAAGAACTAATGAAAGAGATTAAAACCCTGGTTCATTAGGAGAACTCAAAGACGGGCACAAGGCCTATGTACATCTGAACACAAAATCATATGTATCAAAATGAAAAACAAAAGTACAGTTCAAAGTCAGAGTGAAATGGTCTCTGAGTGGAGGATCTTGCTGCCTTGGCCAGCCAGCATCTCACAGCCCTTGGGATAGAAAGACAAGGGAGCTAAGGTCCCAGGAGACAAGAGAACCCTGTCCCATGTTCAGAGCTGCCAGATGGGGTGATGAGCCTCTGCGTGCTGAAAGCAGGATGCTTGTACAAGCTGGCCAGTCCCTTGCAAAAGTAATCAGCAACAAAGGAGCCACATGAGCCACTTGAGCCACAGCCACCTTTGAACCAGGCTGTCGAGACTGGAGTGTCAGTGAAGGGTTAGGACATGTAATGCTGCTATAACAACTGGAAAACTCCAAAGGGAAGACCAGGGGAAGGCAAGGATAAAACTGAAGACCTCTGGCAGCAGGTGCTAGAAGATACAGAACAAGGATGCAGGTTGACTACTCCAGAGTTTCAAGGCTTGTGCTGTGTGTGGATGTGTTGAGAAAGTTTAGCCTCCAACCTATGTACTCCTGGAAGGAGCCAAGAACCTGTGGAAGGGGTTCTGGACCCTTTCTCCTCCCCTACCCACTGCCTAGGAGCCCACAGACTCCCCAAATCTGAGTCATAACACGTGAATGGACTTGCTCAGAAACTCATAGGCCTGACAAAGTACCGGGTTTCCCCAACCTGGGGAAGTCTCCAGCCTGGAGATTTGCATATGAGCACCAGAAGCACGCCCTTCTCCAGCCCCTGTGTATTCCCATGTGACTCCAGGGAGCCCAAGGGATCCCAGGGTGGGTCCCCATGCCTCTCCCTCAGGAGGCTGAGATGGAGAGGAGACAGTACGATGGGCTGGCCTAGCCACTCACCATTGTGTTTCTGGCGTGACTGCTGCTCTCTGGTGGAGAACTCTGCTCCTCAGTGGGGACCACTTCAAATTCAGAGGAGGTGCCCTGTGCAAAAGGCAGTTAGGAGCTACCCAAGAACAATAATCCTGGCCTTCTCCTGGCGCCCCACTGCTGAGAGCAGCAAGGGTGTTCAAGGAAAGGACAGGTTTCTTTTCACATCTGAGACTGAGTCCCGCTGAGCTCCCAGTCAGACTGCAGACAGGCACCAGAACCCTTGAGTGAGCTGAGGTCACAGCCTTCCCTGGCTAATCTGTTCCATCTGTTAGCAATGACTGTGCCCCGCCAGTGCTTCAGAAGCCAGCTTTTTAATATCTGGCTAGCCAGACGGCACAGTCTTGATCCCAACCCTCTTTCTTCAGGTCCTTGTATCAGCCAGCAGGACCCTGAGGTCAGGTGACCTCCAGCCATGACTCCAAATGCAACTTACACTGGATGGAGGTTTGGGAACTGGTGCTGGCTGCTCGCTGGAACATACAGGGGTAGCAGGAGGTACTGGCACATTGGAATCCTTTCCTGGAAAATCAAGATAGCATAGTTGTAGACACTGGGAAGCTAAGGAGCCTAGAGACTGGTCCTTCAGGCTCTCCCAGCCTATGGGGGGGGGGGCCCGGTGGTAGCTCAGTGCCTCACTGTGGGTAGCCCTGGCATCAATCGGGGCTCAGGATGCCGAGTGGGCATGCGCAGATGGGGGTTGGAAATGGCTACTGGCCATTTTCCTCCCTTTGTCTATTCAGAAAATATCACGACCAAAGGGCACGCTATCACCCAGCCCAGGGAGGGACCAACAGGTGGTGCTGCAGCAGACTTTGTCCTGGACTTGGGGACATACTGGAGTCAGGCAGGGTGGCAACACACAGGGCTTCAGTCCCTGGTCACTGTTGTTCTTTCCCTTAACAGGGAAAGTATGTATTCGTACACTGAAATACACCATAGCTGGCTAATGAGTGCAGAGTCTTCTCTCTACCTCAGCCCTAAGATGCCAAACAGAAGGAAGGACAGCCCAGAGGACTTTTATTCTTATGCCACCTCAGTGTGGTAAGAGATGAGATGGCTGGCTGCCTGGAGTGCTATGGTTGGCATATAATTGCTAAGTATCTGTTGAATAAATATGCCAATAAAGGTCCTGAGGCCACATCTTGGACTCAAGTGAAATGCGGTGATTGACTACTACTGTCTGCCAGGGCCTCAGGAGGGGCTGAGTCACCGGTCAATTGTAACAAGATTATTTCTGATCTGACCTTCTTGGGGAATGGAGGAGGGATCTGTAGCCTCAGGGTAAATCCTGTGGTCTCACTGGATCAGGGAGTTAAGCAAGAGGAACGGAGGTTCAGCAGTTTAGGTGCCCACATGCTTCTGTACCTGTGAGCTCAGCCAGGTGGTCGAAGGAGTCCAGGCAGGGAGAAGGCGGTGCGTGCGGCTCATTGTCCTTGACCAGCTCCTCTGCCTTCTGCCGCAGCCTGGACGCTTCCATCTGAGATTCTTCCAGAAGCTCCCCTAGAGGGATGGGGAGGGAGAAGCGGGCCATCTCTCAGCCCGGTGCACTGGCTCTCCCCACCCTGCCAGAGCCCGGATGCTGAGGCTCTGTTATACAACCCCGACTACTTTGTGGGAAGGCAGGACCAATCACTTTCTGATTCTTCACTAGATACAGGCCGGAGCAAGGAAGAGGACCCAGCAAGCCAGGAAACTGGGCAGGGGAGGTGAGAGGGGAGGAGAGGGGCTGGGACACAGGGAAAGCCTCCCGCTCTCTTTACTGGCTTCCTCATGCTATACCATCCCCTCCATCACCGGCCAGGTCCTCCACTGTGGTAGTCTAGAGAGCCAGAGGCTGCTGCAGGAGGGGAGCCTGGGTAGTACCTAGGCCTCAGTTTCCCTTCCTCAACTAGGAAGGGGAACTCCACCCTCCCTCCCATCTGCCATCCCAGGCAGGGATGTACCAAGGAGAGAAGAAGCATTTTCAAACTCATTCTCCAGGGAGGGGGTAGGAGGGAAGGAAATAGGGACAAAAACATAAGAAGGGGTATCAATGTCTGAGAAGTAATGCACCTACTATCTGGCGAATGTAACTGTAACCCCTCTATACATTACCTTGATAACAAAAAAATAAAACAAACAAACAAACAAACAATGACAACAACAACAAAAAAACTCATTCTCCAGGCTGAGACCAGAGAAAGGAGCAAAGGAGGAAGTTGAGGAATTGACAAGGTGGGAATCCCTGACGCCTGCATGGAGGAGGTGGCACCAACTAGGTGCCTGGGACACTGCAGTGGTATGGAGGAATGTGGGGCTGCTTCAGGCAGTAGAGACAGCTGCTCAGAAGCCAGAAGAGAAGTTGAGGGGTCTACTGTGCCTCATTTCAAGCCAGCTTGGCTCCTCTACCTCACAAAGGTGAGAGCCTTCTGGGTCCAGACCTGTGAATTGGGCCTTCTGGTCCCCCCCCCCCCGCCCGCCCTTCCCAGGACATCCTTCCAGGTCCCTCTAAGACTTGCAGGGGGTGGTGAGGCATCAGGGCCTGGACCGCTGCCCCAGTGTTAGGGATGCGCATAAGGACCCATGGTGGGTGGTGTGGGCAGAGGCCGGCCTGTGTTCTCTCCTGACGGGTGGAGGGGCTGGGGTCTTGGGCTGCAAGAAGGGGGCTCACCAGCAGAGGGTATGGTCTGCTTTACCTAACATCTTTATCCCTTGTATTTTTTCCTTCAGCCGGGAATTCTCCTCCACTAGGCGCTCAAAAGCTGCGGACACCTCTCCTGGGGGTCCAGTGCCCCCAGGGTCGTAGATCCGGTAGGGTCCTCTCCCTTCCATGAGGGTGGCTCAGCCCCTGCCGTGATGCCCACCTGGCTGTAAGGACAACAGCAGTATATCAAGGGGCTGGCCAGGTCATTGGGGCACCTTTTGCTGGGGGTGTTCTAAGCTTGCCAACACCCCAAAACACAGTCCCTAGAACCCCAAATAGGACACATTACTTGAGGAATGGTCTGACCATAGAACAGCCGAGCAGAACAGTACCTCCTTTAACTGCATACTCTGCAGATCATATTAATATTTCATATTAATATTTCATATGAATGCAACTGACGAACGACACTCATTCCATTTCGCAGTTTCCTGTACAGATCATTTAGTTAAAATATGTCAACTAGCCAGACGCTGATGACTCAGGCCGTTAATCTTAGCTCCTCAGGAGGCTGAGACCTGAGGATTGCAGTTCAAAGCCAGCTTAAGCAGGAAAGTCCGTGAGACTCTTATCGTCAAATCCACCAGAAAACTGGAAGCGGCACAGTGGCTCAAAGCGGTAGCCTTGAGCCAAAGAGCTCAGGGACAGCGCCCAGGGCCCTGAGTTCAAACCCCACAACCAAAAAAATAGAATAAAATATCAACTATAGGGATGGGCTTCAAGTCCACGTCCTATGTAACGTTGATGACCATGGCATCAAGGCACCATAGGATTGTAGGAAGTCCCCCCTCCACTCCAAGAGGGGAAGCGAGAATCTTAGACAGTGATCCTCAAAGTGAAGAAGAAAAACTCTGACTCATACTCAATATTGTCACCCTCCTCCTTTGGTCTCAGATCACGAATAATCTGTCCCTTCCAGTTCTAAGAAATAGAATTTTCCATCTAACAACTCTGTGCAGTAACTCTCGCTTAACCTGTTCAATTTCATCTGCTCCCCTCTCTCCTACTTGAAGTCACCCTCAATCATTTCTGCATCATGGTTCTATAACCTGGTGGAGAAACTCTGTTGGTTAGTTCATTCATTCATTCATTCATTCATCCCTTCACCAATGACTGACCTTCCTTGGGGTGAGCACTAGTCTGGGTGCAAACAAAACAGACAGAATCCTCTGTGAAGATTATATCCTAATAGCAGAGGCAGCCAGGGGTGTTAGGGACACAATACTCCATGTGACAAAAACCAAGCAGGCAAGGATGGGGCAGGGACTCCAGTTTTGGTTTTTTTTTAAATTTTTGTTTTTGCCAGTCCTGGGTTTGAGCTCAGGGCCTGAGCACTGTCCTTGGACTTTCTCAAGGCTAGAGCTCTACCACTTGAACTTCAGCATCACTTCCAGCTTTTTTCTATGTATGTGGTACCAAGGAATCGAACCTGGGTCTTTGTGCATGCTAGGCAAGCACTCTACCACTAGGCCAAACTCCCGGCCCCAGGGACTTCAGTTTTATGTGGAGAACCAGGAGAAGCCTCAGGAAGAATATTCTAGGCAGGGAACAGGAAAGGCAAAGGCTGAGCCAGCCTCGGAGCCGCACAAACCCCTCTCCCATGTACAAGAGCTCAGGGGCATCGTTCCCCAGGGGGTGCCCTCAGGAAGTACTCAGGAATTCTGAATTCTTTTCCCAAGGCAACAGTTGCTGGTTCCTAAGAAGTAGCAAGGGGTTCACCCAGAGTATCAGTGACACAGAACAGACTAGAAAGGAGACAAGCGTTAGCCAAGCAGGCCTTGGCCCCACACACTCTCTTGAACAAGGCAGTCACGCCCTGCCAGGTCCCATGAGACAAAGGACAATGGCCCACATACGGGAAGGTCATGCCTGCTAGAGGTGACTTGTTTTTAACCTGAAAGGTCAATGTGAAACAGTACTGTGATAAGGAGCCTGTGGGGGTGGTTCACTTGGTGTGACAAAGAGCTAAGACACTCAGATTGGCTGATGGCCCGAATGTCCTCCCTGCCCACTCCCCCATGCTTGCCAGTAGGCCTGATAGGCCTGACTGGAGCCAGAATCAGCCTGTGTGGCTCACACTTTGCTGGGCAGGAGCTTACTTTACCTATCTCTGGGCTCCTGTCACAGACCAGGGATGGTGGGCCATCCCTGGGAACTGAGGGCTGCAAGGAGATTGGGGATACCTTAAGTGACAAGTGGCCTGGCTCCTGTCCACCATTCTGCGGGTGCCCTAAACCTTTCCACAGTCCACCCCGCTTGGGGACGGGGGTCCCTGTCTCCCTCAAGGTTGGCTCCCTTGGAAGATCAGAAGCTCTGAGAGTAGATCTCTGCTCTGCACACCTGTGTGTCCAGGCATCTCCAGAGCCTCCGAGTCTCCACACCGCTGATTCACAGCAGGGAGATGGCAGGGCCCTGCCCTCGCCCTGAGAGGCCACACACTTGTGAGCACTGGCCAGACGTGTATGCACAGGTAATTAAGATTTTATCCAAGTACTTTTTTTCCCATCTGATATCACAAAAAGCTCTGGGAAGAAGTTGGGGCCAAGATGTGTTTGACAGACTATATTGGGCTGTATGTACAGCGTGTGTGTGTGTGTGTGTGTGTGTGTGTGTGTGTGTGTGTGTGTGTGTGTGTGTGTGTTGGCTGTACTGACGTTTGCTAGGAAAGCACTCTACATTTAGGCCATGCTCTAGTCCTTTTGTTTGCCTTAGTCATTTGTTGGCTAGGATTTTGTGTTTTCTCCCCAGGACAGTCTTGAGTCACTGAGATCACAGGTCTGTTCTGTCTTGCCCTATTTGTTAGTTGAGGTCTCACAAACTTTTTGCCGAGGATAGCCTAGAACTGCATTTCTGTTGATCTCTACCTTCTAAATAGCTAGGATTAGAGGCATGAAGCCCCTGTGCCTGGCCCACAAGCCCAGTTTATAATGGTTCTAGTTAGCTAGCTGCATCTTGGGCCCAGCTACACATTGCAGCTCTGGAGATATGAAGCTTTCCCCCACTCGGGAGGGAGCAGCTATGTCTGCCTCCTTAGCTGTCAGGAGTGAACAGGGGTGCTGGCAGACATGGTAGGGATAGGTAAAAGGAAGGGGGTTACCAAGACAGAAAGCTCAGAGTGGAAGCTATGTCTATAATCTTAGCTAATCAGGAGGCTGAGATCTGAGGATTCAGGTTCAAAGCCAGCAGCTAAAACAGGAAAGTCAGTGAGACTCTTTATCACCAACCAACTACTCAGAAAAAGCCAGAAGTGGCATTGTGGTTCAAGTGGCAGAGCAATAACCTGGAGCTAAGGCTCAGGGACAGCACCCAGGACCTGAGTTCAAGCCCCAAGATCAGCATCAAAATAAATAAATAGCACAGAAAGCATTCAGGGGTGTTTTGCTTTCCTGGCATGGCCAGCCCTGTCCAGTCCTGACATGCAGGGTGGGGAGCAGGGGCAAACGAGCCTTCTGTGGAGTCACCCCAAGAGCCCCATTACCCCCACAAAGCAGTCCCAGGCGCCTGCTCAACACCTATGCTAAAGTTCAGCATGGATCCTGTGGGCATCTGGACCCTTCGGGCACCTGGAGACCCTGTGGGCATCTGGCTAAGGTGAGAGGGACAGTGACAATTTGTAAGCATCACTGTGTGCGGCCAGTGAGCTGCAGTACTATGCAAATGACTTCATTTTCCTCTCACCACCCAGGGACAAAACTCATGACTCTGCTTTCAACAAGGAGCCTCACCTTATACCTAGACAGTATTCTATTTTTCACACCAGGATTCGAACTAAGAGAGCTGAAGTCATCTCCCTGAGGACACACAGCTGATTCGTGGTAGAACAAAGAATCCTACTTTGATCTTTGAGGCTGGAACACTGGTGTCCATCTCACCATTTTGCACTGCTCAGGGAGGCTGGAGGCCAAAGCTGAGGGGGAAGAAAGCAGGGCAAGCCACTAGCTCTGGGCCTTCAGCTTACAAGTCTCTAACTTGCATGCCTCTCCCCTGACATCCCTGGGGCTTAGCCCTGCAGACAGGAAAGCGCAGGGAACGTAGTTCTCTGCTGGTCCAGTCAGAGAGAGGCCCAAGAGCATGAATGGCCATTGCCAGCCAGCTAGGCCTCAGGTTCTTCCTCCTCAAGACTCGCAGGCAGCCAGCCCAGGCTGCGGTCTGTGGCTCCAAGTTCACTGGCTTGTGTGCTGTCCTCAGGGTTCCTGGCACAAGGAGCTAGAGGTTGCTCTTCTCCACACCTGGAGATGAGAAGCCTCAAGTGTCACCTTATGTAGCTGGCTGGCCTGGTTCCAGCTCTACCTCCACGGGGACTGGCTTCCCCTCTCCGGCCTCAGCTACTAGCCCACCATCCTAACCTAAAGAACTGTAATCCTCCAGCTCTCAGCACTACGTGGGAGATGGCAGAAGCTGTGAGAGGTTGAATCCAGCAGGAAGGACTTAGGCCAATGAAGGCGTGTCTTCAAAAGGAATGGTGGAAACCCAGGCTCTTCCCCTTTCTCTTTGCTTCCTCACTGATGAACTGAACCTCTTATATGGCTCACTGGTCACAAGCTGTCCAAAAACCAAGGGCCAAAGTAAACCTTATCATAATCACCCCCAGTAATCCATGACAGTGACAACAAGCTAACACCACACCCTCCCTGGATGCTGTCAATAGCCTGCAAGTCCACCTGACTGGCAGAGAACAAAGAGGCTATAGTAGAAAAGAGTGCTGGAGGGGCCGGGAGTTTGGCCTAGTGGTTAAAGTGCTTGCCTAGCATGCATGAAGACCCAGGTTCGATTCCTCGGTACCATATACATAGAAAAAAGCCAGAAGTGGTGCTGAGGCTCATGTGGTAGAGCTCTAGCCTTGAGAAAGTCCAAGGACAGTGCTCAGGCCCTGAGCTAAAGCCCAGGACTGGAAAAAAAAAAAAAAAAAAAAAGAAAAGAAAAGGGTGCTGGAGGGAGTTTCTCTTCCTAATGGGTCAGAACTTGCTGAATACTATACAGCCATCAAAACAACAGGGAAGCTTGCAGTGACACAGAAAAATGTCCCTAAAATAAGCAGCAGACTACAAGTATATATGGGCAAGAAAATGCTATTTATGTGTGTGTGCATGTGTGCAACAAGTACTGGAGTACCAGAGCTTGAATTCTGGGTATCTCACTCTACTTAGGCTTTTTTGCTCACAGCTGCATCTCTTTCTCTATACATATCCAAATCTGTGTGTGTGTGTGTGTGTGTGTGTGTGTGTGAGTGTGTGAGAGAGAGAGAGAGAGAGAGAGATAACAGGAGAGAATCATGGTTCTGGTACTAAGTAAGGCCGGAGGACCACGGGTAGAAGGGGGGGGTAAGAGTCCCCTTATTAGACACAAAGACCAGGGATGGGAATGTGGCTTAGTGGTAGAGTACTCATCTAGCATGCATGAAGCCCTGGGTTCAATTCCTCAGTACATATAAATAGAAAAAGCCAGAAGTGGTGCTGTAGTTCAAGTGGTAGAGCAAAAGAAACTCAGGGACAGTGCCTAGGCTCTGAGTTCAAGCCCCAGGACTGGCCGGAAAAAAAAAAAAGTGAAAAATGAATGAACCAGAGCTACAACTCTCAACTATCACATCTAGAGGGAAAAAAAGGCAGGTTGTGAAAGAACACAGAGAGTGTGATGGCATTTAAGCAAGATCTTAAAACGATATCACATGTACATACAGAAGAAGAATAAACAGTAAATTCAAGCTGGACATCAGCAAGTCACGCCTATGATTGTATTCAAGAGAATGAGATCTGAGGATCTCCTTTCAAAGCCAGCCCAGGCAGGAAACCCTGTGAGACTCTTATCTCCAATTAACTGCCAAAAAAGCCAGAAGTGGAGCTGTATAGCTCAAGTGGTAGAGTGCCAGCCTTGAGCAAAAAAGCTAAAAGGGTAGTACCCAAACCAAGTTTCAGTGTCAGGGTGTGTGTGTGTATATGCACACACATACACAGACTACGATACTAAAAGCACACTCGTGTCTCTGGGGTGGGCAGAGTGATGGGGATGCAACATCAAGTGTTCTCTCTGGTGGCAGGACAGGGTCCTCGTGCAGGTGTAAGTCACTTCTCTCTATACAGGAAAGACATCTTGGTACTGTCTACGAGCTGGCGCTGGCCAGTGCCAGGGTCAGGGTCAGGCTGTGGCCACACCTGCGGAGGCAGAAGTGGGGTGTGGGGGGTCCAGGACTACTTAGAGCTCTGCCAAAGCTGACTGAATGAAGGTCCTGGAGACCACACGAAGGCCCTGACTCATAGGCACCCTTCCTACAGCCAGAAATGCCAGCTGTGGCTCTGAGTGGGATTCCCACAGTCCACAACACCCCCTCCACACACACGTGTCTAGACCTGCAAGCAGGTGCTGCAGGACCCAGGGCTCCTGCCTTTCAGAGAACAGGCTCAGGACCAGGTACTCAGAGCAAACGTGCTCAACCCTGAGGGGACAAATGGCATCTAGACCAGCAGTGGCATTCATTTCGGTCGCAGTGCTCACCCAGGCAGGTCATGAGAGAACACAGGGGAACTTGTTCACCACACTGGAGGGGGAAATGGCTCCTACCCCATCCCTTCCTTGCCACTCTCCTGAAACTGGTGCCCACCCTAGGCCTATGTGCAGGGACACTAGGTGCAGATAGAGGAGCGGGGTGGCCCAGGGAGAAGGGGTCTTGCTGAAGTCCAGGGGACTCCAATGCAGGCTAGGTTTGGACAGTTTCAGGCCTGTTATCGCTCTCTCTTTTTTTTTGTATGTGTGAGATCAGGACTCCAACTTGGCACCTGATGCTTTGGCTCACTGGCTAATACTCTACCAATGAGACATGCCTCCAACCCCAGGCCTAGTATCTCTTAGTGGCCTCTGTGGACCCAGCTAGTGGTTGGCAAAGACCCTCCAATCCAGCAGAGCCTTACTCCAAATCTTCTCCCTTGACCTCTATGGATCAGAAGAGATCAGGGTCTCCGTTTTTCCAGGGACTATCTTTGATGTCACCTCCTTTTAGATACTCTCCTCACTATCTGGTACCCCTCAAGTATTCCATATTCTACATATGTGTACCATTTGATTCTTCCCAGGAGAGCTCACAGTCCAGTGCTTCTCATTTGACCACCTATCTGTTGGAGGGCATTGAGCCAGATTCAGCGCCCATGCTTCTGAACGGTGCCTAGCACAGGGCTGAGAGCCAGTAGGACATGCTTGTAACTCTCCAAGGGTGGATGCCTTGAGAGATCAGGCTCTGGTTCTCATCCTGCCTGCACTGTCCACACCTTAACTCTCCTCACCTGTGCACTATTCCAGTTTCTTCTCTTCTACGGCTGTGCTAGTGTTAGACATACTCTGCCGAGCCACACCCACACTCCTCCTCAGTGTCTGAAGTATACTTGGGAAGACTAAAGAGATCCTTCTCTTCCCTTTCTTCCTAGACTATTAATCCTAGGTACTCAGAAGGCTGAAATCTGAGGATCACAGTCCAGAGCCACCCCAGGCAGGAAAATCCGTGACTCTTATTTCCAATACATGACTCAGAAAAAGCCAAAAGTGGAGCTGTGGCTCAAGTGGTAGAGGGCTAGCCTTGAGCACAAAGAGGCTCAGGGACAGTGCCCAGGCTCTGAGTTCAAGGCCTAGGACTAGAAAAAAAAAGCATAAACAAAAATCGATGTTAGCCACAAAGTTCTGTGCATGTACTTTCTCATTTGCAAATGTATTTTCACAACACCATGCATGCATGCAGAAAAAAAAAATGTCAAATAGCAATGTGACAGAAAGTGAAAAAGGGGGCTATTTTGCATAGGAAGTCAGGGAAGGCCCCTCTGGGGAGGTGACATTTGAAGTGAGATGAAGAAAAACCAGCCTTGGGAAGAGGTAGGAAAGGTATTCCACAGAGAGAATACAAGACAAAAGCGTCAGCACGAGAACAAACTGAGCATACTGGAAGGAAAAGGCAGGCTGGGACAAATGACAAAAATCACAGCTCACACAGAAGAGTATAGCCAGTAGGAGGAGGCAGATAAGCAACCTCCCATAATACTGTGCATCCTAATCAGGTCGACTTGACCCAAACAGGACATCCGGGCCCCCAGACATAGCAGGACTTGGGGGAGGGGGTTAGGGGATGAGTCAGACCCCATGGTTTCCTGGGGCCCAAAGAAACTGTGAGTGTGGGCATCCAGTGACAGGCATCAACCCTCAATCACAGGATCTCACACAAAGGACACTCATGGGTGGGGGGCAACATGGCTACCTACATATACATACCAAGGATACTTCCAGGGGAAGCATGCTTCAATGAAGAATTAGCCCCTCACCTTCCTTGACAGGTGCTGATGGCTTGCACCTGTAGTCCTAGCTACTCAAGAGGCTGAGAACTAAGGATTGTGGTTCGAAGCCAGCCAGAACAAGAAAGTCTGTGAGACTCCTATATCTAATGACTCAGAAAAAGCCTGAAGTGGCACTGTGGCTCAAGTGGAAGAGCACTAAAACCAGCTCAAGGACAGCACCCAGGCACAAAGTTCAAGCCCCAAGACTGATTTTTTTTTTTAAATCCCTGATCACATAATTTCCTTATGACAACAGCCTAAGTCAGTGGAAAGTAAACAGGGCCTAGAGCTTGTTAATCATGGGCAAGTCTTAACCTTTTAGGGCCTTTGTTCTTTTCTGAAAACTTTATTAAATGTTATTTACAGTAAAATTTTATTTTACTACAGGACTGTCAGGAATATTACAAGAGTTGGCAGGTGCTAGTGGCTCCCGCCTATAATCCTAGCTACTCAGGAAACTGAGATATGAAGATGGTGATTTGAAGCCACCCAGGGCAGAAAAGTCCTCGAGTGTCTTACCTCCCATGAAGGCACAAAAAGCTAGGAAAGCTGTGGCTTAAGTAGCAAAGTGGCAGCTTTGAGGTAAAAAGCTAAGGGACAGTGCTGAAGCCCACAGTTCAAGTCCAGTACACGTGTACACATGTACACACACACACACACACAGACACACGTGCGCAGAGAAAGCCCAGAGAGCTCCTGGGTTCAAGCCCCAGTACTAATATTTGACAAAATGTTCACAAGTGTAGTATTCTCATAATCAGTTTCCTTACTGACTCAGTTTGCAAAGGGATATTAATACACTATCCCTGAGTTGATATAAGTCTGATCTAACAACATTCTACCAATATCCATGGGTAAGGATCCAAAAAAAAAAAACAAAAAACTGAGAGTCTAACCACGCGCCAGATACCGAATTCCCCTCAAAGTACATCCCCTATTGTCTGGAAAATGAGTAAGAGCTGATTAAATCCCACCCTGATGCGGTGGTGACACAAAAAATGATGCATTAGGAATCTCCACGTTTCCCTGCACTGTCATTCTGTAAAGGGGTGGGGACTGGAGGCTGTTACCTCATCCACAAAAGTCCCTCCCTCCCCAACCCAAACAGTTTCTCAGAGTCACACAAAATTCCCACCCACTCCCGTATCCTTCCACACAGGATCAGATTCACAAATGTCCTACAGTTTAAAAAAAAACAAAAACAAAATAACAACAACAAAAAAACGATAGATAGCATAGACTACATGCATCTTATACAGACGCCTATTTTGCAACTCACTAGGCTGTTGAGAACCCAATCTCCAAGCGCCATCTGTTGCTTTTTTTTTTTTTTAATCGTAAAATAGGCATTTAAAGAAAAAATAAGTTCGTGTTTAGGACATGGATAACACATGAATGCTTTTCTATCAATATCTGAGCTCATGCAATCGCCCCTCTTCCACATTGAATGCGTTTCCCTCATCATCGTCACACAGACGTGCATGCGATCACTATGTACAAAACTACCGGGCCCAGCGGGGCCAACAGCCGCATCTGCACCCGCACCCCCGGCCTCTCCCCCGCCCCCCACCCGCCGGCCCACCCCCCGCACTGCGCACGCGCGGCCCCACCGCGCTCGCCCGCCCGCAGGCCCGGCCTCCCGGCGCAGGCCCGGCCCAGACAACTCGCCGAGTCGCCCGCGGAGACCAGGCGGGGGGACCGGAGCGGGGAAGTGGGGCTGAGGCGGAGGGGGGGGAGGGTTGTCCCGCGCGGCCCACGTCGTCTATCCCCGGCCTTACCTCTCCTCCAGGCCGGGGTGGCCGAGGCCTTTACAAGTACCCCAATCCCGGTTTCCCTTCCGCCCCCTTCGGTCTCCCGGGACGGCCCGGCCCGGCTTACTTGTGTGGGAGGGGTGGGAGACAGCACGCCCCCCCACCCCGTACCCCGGCTCACCGCGCGTTCACGGACGCCGTGCGAGCCTTCGTGAGGTCCCTGCGGCTCTACGGACTCTCTCAAAACCCGGACTTGGCCCGGGACGGGGTGGGGGGGTGGGGGGAGGGGACGCGGCCCGCGACGAGGAAGTGCGGGGTGAGAAGGGAGGGAGAGGGAGGGCGCCGACAGGTCGCCCCACCCCCTGGGAAAACCCCACTTGACTGACAGCACGCTCGTCCAATCGCGACGCGCGCTCCGTATGGCCGCAGGGGTGGTGGGCGGGGCGGAGCGAGGTAAACAGCGTCCCAGGGCCCCCGTCCCCACTCCGGACCTCCCCCTCCTGCCCCCGGGTGGGCGAGGCCCTTAGACGGCGAGCTTCCCCCCTGGACGGCGCACCCCCTTCCCCGCACCAGCCACCCGCATCACGCCCCGCGCCGAAAGCTCTGGACGCAGGCCCGGACCACCTAGAAAATGGGAATTTCAGAGCCCACCCAACCCCATCTCTATGGGGGAAGTAGAGGGTACACAGGCCCCGGAGCTGGGCGGGAACTCCCCAAAATGCATGGGAGCATTTAATGGAGTCAGAGGCTTCAGAGTTTTCTGCAGAATCCTTCTAGAACCAGTTAGGCGAAAGCACCCGTAAACAATAAGATTATTATTGCTGCTATTTGTGTGTTGATACTGGGGCTTGAACTCAGGTCCTGGGCTCTGTCCCTGAGCTTTTTTTTTGACAGTCCTGGGACTTGAATTCAGGGCATGGATTCTGTCCCTGGGCTTCTTTTGCTCAAAGCTAGCAATCTACCACTAGAGCCACAGGCCACTTCTGACTGACACCCCCCCCCCTCCTCTCTCATAAACTCATGGACTTTGCTGCCCAGGCTGGCTTTGAACCAAGGTCCTCAAAGCTTAGCCTCCTGAGTAGCTAGAATTACAAGGGGTGAGCCACCCAAAGCTAGGCACGGTTAACATTTTGTAGGCACTTACTGTACTTACTATTCCAGACATTTTTAAACGATCACCTTAGAAGGTTATATTTCACACGTCCCTTTTGCTTAATAGAATGTAGAGAGAGTAGAGGTTGAAACAGGCTGCGAGTGTGGCCTCGTGGTAATGTATGGCTTGCCTAGCATGCACGAAGCCCTGGGTTTGACCACATGAATAGGAAAAAAAAAAAAGTGGTGCTGTGGTTCAACTAGTAGAATGACACCCTTGAGCAAAAGAAACTCAGGGACAGTGCCCAGGCCCTGAGTTCAAGTCCCAGGTCTGGCAAAAAAAAGGGGGGGGAGTGGGGTGGGGAGGGATTGAAGCAAGATCTAAAATCAGGTGGGCAAATCCAGAGGTTACCTTCTATCCTGCCCCAGGTAATTGCAAGAAGTTACAGTAAGGAACATTCACTTGTTTTAAGATTAGGAGCACTTGTTTGTTTAAGTTCTGGCTATCTAACCTAGAATTTGTGATCTTCTTGCCTCAGCTATCTAAGTAGCTAGGATTATAGGTGCAAATCAGTATACTTAGCAGAAATGTTAAGTTTCAACTCTAAAGTGAAAGGCCTAACCTTGAAATAAAGGACAACTCTTTAAACTGGGCAAGTATGGGGGGAAAAAAAAGCATATTGCAAAAGACCCATTTTACTGATAAAAACATAAAACCAGCCAGGTGCTAGCCTCTTGAACCTGTAATCCTAGCTACTCAGGAGGCTGGGATCTGAGGATCGAGGTTGAAAGCCAGCCAAGAGAGAAAGTCCATGGGACTCTTATTTAATTGATCACCAAAAAAGCCATAAGTGGAGCTGTGACTCATGTGTTGAGTGATAACCTTGAGCAAAAAAAGCTCAAGGACAGCAGCCAGGCCCTAAGTAGAAGCCCCAGGACTGGTCCCAAAACACAACAATAACAACAAAACCTTTGTCATCAACAGACCTTTATCTAAGAAGACTGGGGGAAAAGGACTCCAGGAACTTAGGACAGATGGGAGACCAGTCTTTCAAGCAGTATGACCAAACACACACAGACCACCTACCTCAGTCACGTCAAAGGTTTCAAAACAAGTTTTCAAAACAACATTCCAGTTCACTTTGGTTATGGGAAGAAATTTCTATCCACTCTGATTCTAAAGAGAGGGGTGAAGACACAAATACCAGCCAGATGCCCCTTGTCACTATCCAGAGGGGACACGGGATTTGGAAGATGGGACCTGCTTCATACAGCTGCTAGATGCCTATGTAAGGCCCCAACTGGCTCTTTTCTTCTTTTGCCTCCGGTTTGCTTTCTGATTCACCCTCTCCTGGAATGCCACCCTCTCCCCCATGAGCATTGAAATTTACTTAAAAATGAAGAGGTTCCCGAAATTGGCATTTTGTTTCCATGTTATCCCAGCTGTTTTATAGGTCAAGACCTAAGCTGGATGCTGGTGGCTGATACCTGCAATGCCAGCTACTCAGGAGGCTATGTTCTGAGGATCATAGTTCAAAGCCAGCCCAGTCGGGAAAGTCCATGAGATTTTTTATCTCCAATTAACCACCAGCTAGGATTATAGGCATGAGTCACTGGTGCTCAGCACGTACCATGACAAATGCTATGAGATACAAGGTCACAAACTTCTATTAGATATATAAACAGAGCCTCCCTGTAGAAAAGGATCGCTCAAAGCCACACAGTAAGTGACACAACCAATACTAGAACCCAGGGCCTTCACTTCCAGTCCTGTGTATTCTGTCCACAGATTCCTGTTGCCATGACCATGTCATTTCTTCCTCCTCTCTCTCTCTTGTGCTAGTACGAGGGCTTGAATTCATGGTCTCACACTTTTGCTCAGCTTTCTTGCTCACAGCTGGTGCTCTACCACTTAAGCCATGCCTCCAGCCTTGATTTTTCTCTGGTTAATTGGAGATGAATTCTCTCCAACTTTCCTGCCTGGGGAGAAAACTCCTCAGTCCTCAAACTTCCATCTCACCAGGTTGTAGCCTCCCGAGTAGCTAGGATTACAAGCCTGAGCCACCAGTACCTGAATTTTTTTGGTCAGTCCTGGGGCTTGAACTCAGGGCCTAGGCATTGTCCCTGAGCTTCTTTTGCTAGCATTCTACCTACCATTTGAGCCACATTGCCAATTCTGGCCTTTTCTGTTATTGTACTGAGGAATCGAACCCAGAAGCTTCATGAATGCTAGGCAAGCACTACCACTAAGCCACATCCCAGCCCCTACCCGAACTTTTTCTTTAGTCACCATCTGTGAGTCTAACAGTGTTTCAATGTCTATTCCACCACTCAACTGCCTGGACAGCTTCTAAGCCCCAGGTTCTTGTGATCAAGACAATGAGGTAATGCAAATAAAGCCCAAAGCTCAACACACAGTAGGCATTTTAGACATGACAGTGGAGTATCCTATGGCTGTATGCACTGTGAAACCAAGCAATGCCATCATCTCTCTAGATTTCAGTTTATTATCTATATCGACCCCCGGGGGTCCCTGACCTGGGGGACACAAAATAGATGAGATTATCTGAACACCAGTGGCTCATTCCTGTCATCTTAACCTTTTAATCATGAGAATCATGGTTCAGAGCCATCCTGGACAGGAAAGTTCATGAGGCTCTTATCTCCAATTAACCACCCAAAAATTCAGAAGTGGGTCTATGTGGCTCAACAGGTGGAATGCTAGCCTTGAACACAAAGCACTTGGGCCCAGAGTTCAAGCCTTAGGATAAGAGTGGGGGGAGGAGACAGAGAGACAGAGACAGAGAGACAGACAGACAGACAGACAGAGGGATAGGAACAGAGACAGAGAGACAGAGACAGACACAGAGAGATGGGAGGAGGAGAGAGAAAGAGAGGGAGAGAGAGAGAGAGGAAGGAAGGATACATATCTCCTAGCCTGGTACTCTTTGCCACCCTTTAGCCTGGGTGGGGATTTCCAAGTCAGGAAGCTGGGCCTGACCCTTGGTTGCTGTGTGACTCAGACAGGTGACAACTCCTTGCTTTTCCAGAGTGACAACAAGTACCAGGGCAAAGCCCCAACTGAAGTGAGCCAAACAGCCCATGTCTGCTTGTGTTTTCCTTTGTTTAAAGCATGCAACTGCCTAGACTTTGGCATTCCCTCCTCTACCAAAGTCAGACGAAGTACACATTTAAAGAAAAAAAAATACATAACAAAAAAACTTCACTAAAAGACAAACCCAAGCACCCTCAGCTAATTCAGCTTTAAACCCAGTGCAAGAAATGAGGGTGGCAGACTGTGTTACAAAACATAGAAAGGTAATAGTGTGCTAAGTCTGTACCTTTATGTGTTTTATTTTCTCCCAACAGCTAACGATCTGGGTACCAGGAGCCACATTTCTGCTTATATGGTACTAAGGAATCAAACCCGGGGCTTTATGCATGCTAGACAAGCACTTTACCAATAAGCCTTAGTCCCATTTCACAGATGAATGGGCTTTTTTGTAACTCATGCTTGCTTCAGATTTCCAATGTAGCCAGCTTCTTAGCTTCTTGCCACTCTTTTGTGTGGCAGTGAAGGGGAGGAAGGACTTGAATTCAAGACTTAGGCACTGCCCCTGCTCTTTCTCACTCAAGGCTGGCACTCTTTCACTTTGAGTCACAGCTCCATTTTTTGGTGGTTTCATTAGATATAAGAATCTTTTCATAGACATTCATGCCTAGGCTGGCTTTGAACCTTGATTCTCAGATATCAGCCCCCCTGAAAAGTTAGGATTACAGGCAGGAGTCATTAACACCTCACTCTCTTACCTCTCTTAAACATGATGCCTTGGCTTAATGTCTCTTAAACATTATGTGGCTTAGTGGTAAAATGCTTGCCTAGCATTCATGAAGCCCTGGGTTCGATTCCTCAGTACCACATAAACAGAAAAGGCCAAAAGTGGTGCTGAGCAAAAGAAGTTCAGGTATGGTGCCCAGGCCCTGAGTTCAAGCCCCAGGACTGGAAAAAAAAAGTGGCAAAACATGATAGAAATATGATCCAGAGGAAAATGATAAAATCAGCCTTAATTTTGTAGGGAAAGGAGCTACACCAGAGACGAAAGAGCCCAGGCTTTGTGGGAAGTCTTACGTGGATTTAAGAATAAATACTAGGGGCCGGGAGTTTGGCCTAGTGGTTAAAAGTGCTTGCCTAGCATGCACGAAGACCCGGGTTCGATTCCTTGGTACCACATATATAGAAAAAAGCTGGAAGTGGTGCTGAGGCTCAAGTGGTAGAGCTCTAGCCTTGAGAAAGTCCAAGGACAGTGCTCAGACCCTTAGCTCAAGCCCAGGACTGGCAAAAAAAAAAAGAATAAATACTAGGGACTAGCACCCAAATCTTCTGCTCCCTCTGTAGTGAGGAGTCGGCCACACACCAATAGAAAATCAGCAAGCATGGTGCCAAAGTCCTCTAGGAGTGTGGAGGAATTAAAGCTTTGGTGAGGGCTGAGTGGAGCTGGGGGCATGGTCAGTTATTGCTAAGAAACCTGAGAAAGGACAGTCCTGGATCCCTTCTTAAAATTTAGATGTATTTATAATCTATGTTGTTTTTTTTTTTTTTGCCAGTCCTGAGGCTTGAACTCAGGGCCTGGGCACTGTCCTTGGGGTTTCTCAAACCTGGCATTCTACCACTTGAGCCACAGTACCACTTCTGGCTTTTTCTGTGTATGTGGTACTAGGGAATCAAACCCAGGGCTTCATGCATATTAGACAAGCACCCTACCACTAGGCCACACTCCTGGAACCTCTAATCTTAATCTTCCCTTTCTCAGATTAGCCTGAGGGAGTCTCAGGAATATTAAAATATAATAATAACCTACAGTGGATTCTAGGTACTTTTCTGGTGCTGGGTGTGTTAGTATCTGAAAAGGATTTGAGGGATAGTTAAATGGCTAATGTCTCAAGCACACCACATGGGCTGAAGTAGTACCAAGTCGTCATGTTAGTTTATGGCAAGAAGTAAATAAATAAGCAGAGTCTAGGTCCCTAATCTAGGTCCCTTTCCTCTGCCTAAAAAAGCATTTTACAGTTCTCTACACAGTGGTATGCTTGTGGCTTATGGCTATAATTGTAGCTACTCAGGAGGCTGAGATCTGAGGATCGAGGTTCAAAGCCAGCCCGAGCAGGAAAGCTTGTGAGACTCTTAATCTCCAATTACAAATAACCATCAAAAAGCTGGAGGTAGAGTGGTGGCTTATGTGGTAGAACACAAGCCTTGAGCCAAAAAACTAAGGAATAGTAACCAAACCTTAGTTCAAGTTCTAATACCAGCACACACACACACACACACACACACACACACACACACAATTAAAACAATTAAAAGCCAGGTGATGGTGGCTCATGCCTGTAATCCTAGCTATTCAAAAGGCTGAGATCTGAGAATGAAGGTTTGAAACCAACTAGGGTCAGGAAAGCCAATGAGACTCTTATCTGCAATTAATCACCAATAAAGCAGGAAGTAGAGCTGTGGCTCATGTGGTAGAAATCTAGCCCTAGAGCAAAAGAAGCTGCTAAGTGACAGCGCCTAGGCCCTGAGTTCAAGCCCCAGAACCAGCACACACACAAGCAAACAAATTCTTTGCTCATTTTCATGAGAACGTGTAAGATACTTCTAACTCATATTTTTATTCAGCATCTTTCAGACGCTCTGGAGGCAGGCAAACCCGGACTTAGATCCGAAGCCTGTCATTTACAACTTTCAAACCCAGTTTCCTTGTCAAAGCTGCCCAGTTCACAGGGCAATGAGAATTGAATGCCACAGGGCTTGTCCTTGGCATTTATAACCAGCAACCCTATGAAGGGCAGGGATCAATTCTCTGCCTTTTCCAAGGAGAACCCTTTGAACCCACAGCTGGGGAGTAACTCACCTAGATTTCCAAGAAGTCATAAAGGATCTGGGCCTATATATATTTTTAATTTTTAGGGTTAGTCCTAGGACTTTTTTTTTCCCACAAGGCTGGCTTTCTACCACTTAAACCACAGCTTCAGCTCTAGCTTTTTTTTTTTTTCCTTTTGAGGGGGGCAGTTAATTGGAGATAAGAGTCTCATGGACTTTCCTTCCCCAGGTGGCTTTGAATGTGGATCCTTAGAGCTGAGCTTCCTGTATAGCTAGGATTCCAGACCTCTGCCTTTCTCTCTCCCCCACCCCCACTCGGTTCTTTCCTGTTTCCCGTTCTCCTTCCCAACTCTTTTCTTTCCGCTGTGTCCCTAGTCTGCCTATTACTCTTCAGGGCACCACAGAAGGCAAAGAAATGGCACAGAGTGACACTGTGGGAAATTCCCAGCTTTGTCACAGACTTGACATAGCGGCCCCTCCCCCAGTCCCTCTGGAGTCCTGCGTCTTCCCTCCTCCTGCTTTCTCTCCCTTTAGCTTGTCTCTCTTCAGGTCAGGGTATCAAATTGGATTTGGGCAAGGCCTTGTCATCTTCCTGGAGTGGAAAGAGGTTGGCCAACTTCAAGGAGACAGACTCACACAAGCAAATTGGGCATTTCCCAATTCTGGGAAGCCCTAGTGGGGGGGCCCCCAAATGCAGCCCTCTTCCTGTCCCCACCATTCCCCCAGGCCCTGCTCTTCTAGATCCTTCTGCATTCTCTTTCTATCCCTCTGCAACCCTGAAGTCATTAAGAATGTGGCCTCCACTCCCTCCCTCTCCCAGTCAGGGACTTCCCTGGGTTCCTTGGCCTGTGACCAGTTTGGAAAATCTGGACTGTTGGTGATCAAAGACAAGGCCGCTGTGTGCCCACTGTGTGCCAGCCCTTGGCCCATTCCTGGGGCCCTGAGCTCTCTGTGAAAGATTCAACCAGAGGCCCAACAGCAAATAAGACAGGAGAGAGTGGGTGGTTTGGCTTCTCCAATGTTATAGAAGGGTCTGGTCCCTACCATGCTTTCCAGGATCAGCATGGACTCGAAACCTGCTCTCTTGCTATCTGATTTGACTTCCCAACTCTGTCACATACACTGCCCGGATCTTCAAAAACACACATAGACACACAAGACATGTGCACAGGTCTGTACACACAGACATGCTCATATACAAACAAACATGTATACTCAGTCGGACCAAATAAAATAGATCTTTCTTTTCTTATCCCTCTGGGAGAAAGAGCAGCCGAGTGGGGCAGGGCAAGAAGAAAAGGGTAGAGAGGAACGGGATACAAGAAGAGAAAAGAAGCCAAGCAAGGAGCAGAGAGACTAAGAGCCCAGAGACAGATTGGGGGGCGGGGTAGTAGGGGGAGCCCAGCAAGCTGGGCTGGGGAGAGATGAATCCCCTGTTGGCAGGAAAGAGAAGGCCAGACAGCTGCTCCTGGCACAGAGTTGGCAAGAAGGTCTGGTGGTGTTTGGCACCTTTGTTAAGTCACTTTCTCCTGCCCTGGTCCACCTTGCTCCCAGCCTGTGTCTCTTACCTGAGGAAGGACAGAAGTCCAAGGCTGGAACCGTAGGGGCTGCCGTGCGTTCTGGAGAAGACTGTTGGGCTTTCTGTGTCTATGTAGGAAGGAGGGCTGGGCTGGGCTGACTTTTAGGCAGGAGGGGAATTCCCCAAGATGGAGGACAGCCGAGCCACCAGACAGCCCTACAGGCCCAGTGGAGGCCTCAGCCTGCCCCTCTGGGAGAGCACAGGGTCCTTCTAATTTTAGTTTAGTGTATAGTTTTTGTGTTTGTTTTTTTTTTTGTCAGCCTCCACCTGTCACTTCCCAAGATTGGCTGTCAGTGGCTAGGAATTCCAGGAAGGGGGAGGGGAGTCCCCTGAAGAAGGAGAAACCTGATGAGTTTTTGAGTGGACTTGGAAACAGACCCAGAGGCCACCTGTCCTGTCCTTCTGGGTTCTCCCAAGGATCCCCCACTTCCTCCTCTGCCTAAGGTAGGGGGATTCCAGTACTCACAGGCCTGAGGAAATTGCCAGATGTCCAGCCCACGTCTTCCCGTCTTGCTCCCATCCATCTGTTTCCACTTAGATTCCTCTCCGCGGATTCTCTGCAGAGAAGGAAGAGCCTACACCATCCCTTCCTGCACGCTGGGTGGCTTTCACATGCCAAATAGCAACTGGAGACCCTCTTCCCCCCCAAGCCAGGGAGCTGCCCACTTGTCCTCTGCCTGCCTGGCTGACTCCCTGTCACAAAACAGGGACAGTGAGCCCTGCTCTGTCTGACTTGTGCAGTGGTACATAAAGACACGTTTGGCTGGAGGGTCTGTGACTCCCACCTGTGATCCTAGCTAATCAGGAGACTGATTGCTGAGAATCATGGTTCAAAGCTAGCCCAGGCGGGAAAGTTTGTGCAATTTTTATTTCCAATTAGCCTGCAAAAGCTAGAAGTAGAGCTGTGGGTGAAGTGGCATAGCAATAGTTTTGTTGTTGTTGCTGCTGTTTTTGTTTGTTTGTTTGTTTGTTTTCTTGCCAATCCTAGGGCTTGAACTCAGGGTCTGGGCATTGTCCCTGAGCTTCTTTTGCTCAAGGATGACACTGTACTACTTGAGCTACAGCACCACTTCCAGCTTTTTCTGTGTATGTGGTACTGAGGAATTGAACCCAGGGCTTCATGCATGCTAGGCAAGCACTCTACCATTAGGCCACATTCTCAGCCCAAATGTCTTCATCTTATAGGCAAATGAGGATACAGGAATGCACAGACAGGTCAAGACTTGGGGTTATGCTCAGTGGACACATCAGATCCACTTTCTTCCTTCTCAGAGCTTACAGGAGCTGGGCACTGATCACTCATACCTATAATCTTAATTAATCAGGAGGTTGAGATTGGAGGATCAGTGTCTTTGAAGCCAACCTGAGGCAGAAAAGCCTCTCTGAGACTCATCTCCAGCTAGCTAGCAAAAAGCCAGAAGTGGAACTTTGGCTCAAGTGGCAGAGACCCAGACGTGAGCAAAAAAGCTAAGCAAAAATGAGATGCTATAAGTTCCACTCCTGGCAGGGAAAAAAAAAAAAACCCAAAACAAAACTCTCGTAAATAGGAAAGCTATCCTGTCCAGAAAGTAACATTAGCCACATATGACGAATTTACTTAACTATAAGTTAATCAAAGCCTGGTGCTGTGGCTCATGCCTGTAATCCTATCTACTCAGGAGGATGAGATCTAGCTAGGAAGAAAAGTCCATGAGACTTACACATTCAACTACCAAAAAGCCAGAGGTGGAGCTGTGACACAAGTTCTAGAACAATTATATATATATTTTACATATACCATATATTAATATAACATATATATTATATTATATACATGTATGTATATATGAAATAAAGGTAGCCATTTGATTCTTCAATAATATAGGCATATTTCAAATACTCAGTAGCCACAGGTGGCTATAGTGTTAGACTGCCTATCTATCCAGTTCCGTACTCTACCATCACACAGTTGTATTGATACCATTTCTCTGGGGGCTGTAAACAAATGAGCAGATAATGTCTTCAAGCAGAAGAAATATTAGTGGCTGGGGGGCGGGGGAGGGTGTTGTCAACAGAGCTAGGACAAGAGAGAGCCTGGTCAGATCTGGGAAGTCTTCCTGAAGGGAGTGACTTCTTAAGCTGAAACCTGGAAGTAATCAAACGAGATCATATGGAAGGGCATGTCATCAAAGAGAACAGAATGTGCACCTAGAAGAGAGAATTTCTTCAGGGAACTGAAAAATGGTTCACACCTGGCCTTCAGCAAGGGGTTTGAAACAAAGGAGAGGGAAGAATTTGGAGAAATGGGCAGAGCCAGATCTCCTTTGGGGTCCCCTGCAGCCCCTGCATGGGAAATGGGAGAGGGGGAGACAGGTGGGAGGGGAGATCTCACTGAATCCAATCCTTAGTTCCCTCGGGTCTTCTGTGCCCTTACAGGGCATGGATGCTAGAAGAATCTCCCAGAGCAATGCATCATCTTACAGATGAGGAAGTGAAGTCCAGATGGGAAATGAGCTCTGAATGAGTAAAGGGAAGACTTCTGACGCTCTGGTTATTTTTTTCTTTCCTTTTTTTCTTCGTGTGTGTGTGTGTGTGAACATGCACCAGTACTGGGGCTTAAACTCAAGAACTGGGCACTGTCCCTAAGTTTTGTTTTGTTTTTTTTCTTTCTTTTTACAAAAGGCTGGGGGCTTGACCACATGAGCCACAGTGCCATTTTCAGCTTTTAGCTAGTGAAGGGGACACTAAGAATCACACAGACTTTCCTGCCCATGCTGCTCTTAAAACCAATCACAATCCTTGAATCTCAACCTCCATAATAGGATTATAGGTAAGAGCCACCAACACCCAGTTTCTAGGGTCATTCTTTTTTTTTTTTTTTTTGCCAGACTGGGGCTTGAACTCAGGCTGTCCTTGGGTTTTCTCAAGGCTAGGGCTCTACTGCTTGAGTCATAGCACCACTTCTGGTTTTTTTTTTTTTTTCTGCATATGTAGTATCAGGGAATGAAATTCAGGGCTTCATGCATGCTGTGCAAGCAGTTTACCACTAGGCAACACTCCCAGCCCCTAGGGCCATTCTTTTGATATTAATAATTCAGCCACCTCCCCTACCCCTCAGTTCTTTCTGTTGGTGCTCTGAGGCATGGAAGCCATTTGATGATTATTCTGGGAACTATGAGTAGAACTTCACGCATTTTCTTAATTCACTGATTTCTGTTGAAAGCTCACCAAGAACAGAAACTCTTCATCTTATTAAAGTCAAACCTAGGGTTCAGCACATTTCTGGGGCCCTTCCACAGGCTGAAAGAATCAGGTTCTCCTGGCGGGGGTTGGGGGCAGAGTTCTAGATAAAGCATTTAATAGAAATTCCAAGTCACCCTGGAATTGACACAGTAGACTTTGAGAAGCCCAAATTCTCTGAGTTAGGCCTTCTAATTCCAAAGTGAGCATTATTGGCTCAAAATAGCCATGGAGAAGCAGAGGGATGTACGAGTGTGCGTTTTCTTGTCTGAGCACCAAATTCATGGCTTTAGAAAATTCTCATGTACTCTAGAAAAATCATGTGTGTGTGTGTGTGTGTGTGTGTGTGTGTGTGTGTGTGCGCGCGCATGTGCACGCACACGCTAGTTTTGGGGCTTGAACTCAGGGCCTGGGTGCAGTCCCTGAGCTTTTCTCTTTTGTTCAAGGCTAGCTCTTTACCACTTGAGCCACAACTCCACTTCTGGCTTTTTGGTGGTTAGTTGAGATGAGCCTTATGACTTTCTTGTCTACGCTGGTTTTGAACCTCAATTCACTTGAGCAAGTAGGATAACAGGCATGAACCACTTTCACCTTGCTAGAAGCTACCCAGGACCTTACACCTGTTCTCTGTGTGTGTGTGTGTGTGTGTGTGTGTGTGTGTGTATGTTTACACCCAAACTGGGGCTTGTACCCAGGACCTGAGCACTATCCCCAAACTTCTTTTTCTTTCATCAGTCATGGGGCTTGAGCTCTAGGTCTAGACACTGTTCTTAAGTTCTTCTGTTCAAGGCTACTACCCTACTCCTTGAGCCACAGTGTCACTTCCAGTTTTCTGGTAGTTAATTGGAGACAACGGTCTTTCATGACCAGGCTGGCTTTGAACCGTGATCCCTAGATCTCAGCCTCTTAAGTAGCTAGGATTACAGGCACGAGCCACTGCTCCTGGCTTTCTCGAACTTCTTTTGCTCAAGGCTAGCACTCTGCCACTTTTGGCTTTTTGGTAGTTCAGTGAAGATAAGAGTCTCTCAGACTTTCATACTTGGGCTAGCTTCAAATTGTGATCCTCAGATCCCATCCTCTGAGTAGCTAGGATTACAGGTATGAGCCAATGGTGCCTGACTGGTTTTGTTTTGTTTGTCAGTCCTAAGGCTTGAACTCAGGGCCTGAGCACTCTCCCTGAGCTTCTTTTGCTCAAGGCTAGCACTCTACCACTTGAACCATGGTGCCACTTCTGGCTTTTTCTGTTTATGTGGTACTGAGGAATTGAACCCAGGACTTCATACATGCTAAGCAAGCACTCTACCGTAAGCCACATTCCCAGCCCCATATTTACCATATGAACTCTGCCCAAAGTCCTTTATGCTTTTATTACTTTTTTTTTTTTTGCCAGTCCTGGGCCTTGAACTCAGGGCTTGAGCACTGTCCTTGGGCTTTCTTAAGGTTAGAGTTCTACCACTTGAGTCTCAGCACCACTTCTGGCTTTTTTTCTATGTATGTGGTACTGAGGAATCGAACCTGGGCCTTCATGCATGCTGGCAAGCACTCCACCACTAGGCCAAACTCCCGGCCTCCCAGCTGTTCTTTTTGTACCAGCGAAGTTGCCTGCTCAGAACTAGGTCAGAGTCTGTGATACCAACAATCTTTGAAGAGAGCTTGTTGCATGGCATTATAGTAGGAAAAATGTAAATTTACATTTACATTTACAACTGTTTACAAAGCAGACACAAAAAGGTACATGTCTTCTTGTTGGCATTAGAAAAATGGGTTTTGTAAAATTGTAATTTCCAAGGAAACAGATACAGGGTGGTATGTTGCAATATTTTTTTTTCTTTCAAAAGAAGAGGATCCAACAACAAGTGTTACAAGTTTGTTCTGTAAAAGGAAGTGTGCTTTTTTTTTTTTAGACCATCCGATCTGGAACAAAGCTTATGTTTTCCAATTTTCTCACTGAATAGGAGAAAATTAAGGCCTAGGGAGGGGAAAGCAGGTAGCCAAGAAGACAAGGAGTTATTGATGAGACAATTTCAGTTTCCTATCCCTATCCTGTCTTCTCCCTAGCAAGTGCATTATCAAGTTTAGCTTTTGTCCCAAGTCCAGCCTTCTAGACAGCACCCCGGGTCACAGGATGAGACTGAGTTTGTGGGGTCGGTTCCACACCTGTCAGATCACAGGCTGGGATGAGCTGGAGAGGAAGGGAGCTGTCTGATGATGTGGTCTAACCTCAAAAAGGGAAGTCTGGTCACCAGTGGGGAATTTCCCCAGGCCTGATCTATGCAAATACTACACTCCAGCTGACCTAGACTCAAGGATGGGACCGGGAGAAGAGAAACAAAGATCCTGGGGAAGGCAGAGAAGATAATAGAGCCTGAATACCCCCCAAGGATCTGGCACTGTGCTAGGCTGCACCTCAGGTGGTAAATGCAGGTTGTGGGGTAGGGGGAGAGGCTTGAGCCAATACCAAGGTACACAGTCCCAAAGTAGTGTGCTCTAATTCTGGGGAGACCAAGGTGATGTCAAAATCTCTCTTAGGCTTTATGTTCAAAGCTGGCATCCTACCACTTGAACCACGGCTCCATTTCTGGCTTCTTGCTGGTTACTTGGAAAATAAGACTCACATTGGCTGGGTTTGAATTTTGATCAGACACGAGCTCAGATATGATTCTCAGCAAGGCTCAGATACGAGCCTCGTACTTGTGCCTGAGCCTTGCTGAGTGAGTAGGATTACAGGCATGTGCCACTGACACCTGATTAGTTAGCAGGGTTTCATTTTAGGTTTGCATGTCACTCACAGGGAACTTGATCCTGGGTACAGTGAAAAAGCACAAAGCAGGTAGTGACCTTGACTCACCTTGAGCAAATCCTAGTTTTTCAGACTCTTGGGAATAGTCCAAAGGCATTGTTAACTCCTTCACCACCAGTTTCCAAAAACACTCTGGGGCAGGTAAACTGAGTGGGAGCCATCTTCTGAAGAGACTGTCTCCTTGCAGCTTCTTTAACCTTTACCTCAATCTCAGGGTAGCCTGCCCTGAGGCCTCAGTCCCACTATCTTGTCTCCCCAAGACAGAGTTTCAAGTAGGACAGAGCGCCTCAAGGACGTTAGGCCTACAGTCCAACCATCACAGAGCCTGGGTGTTTTTCCTTCTATTAAAGGATCCACACTTCTTTTTTTTTTTTTTTGGTTGATCGTGGGGCTTGAACTCTGGGCCTGAGTCCTGTCCCTGAGCTCTTCAACTCAAGGCTAGTGCTGTATCATTTGGAACCACAGTGCCACGTCCAGTTTTCTGGTGGTTTATTAGAGATAAAAGTCTCATGGACTTTCATGCCCAGGCTGGCTTTGAACTGCAAACCTCAGGTCTCAGCCTTCTGAGTAGCTAGCATGACAGATGTGAACCACTGGCAGCTGGCAGGACTCACACATTAAGAGACAGGTCTTTGATGCATAGAGGTATGTATGATCTATAAAAAACATGTGTCAACTCCCCCCCACAAAAAAAAACCCAGAATAAAGACTATGAGTGTGCCATGGTTCACGCCTGTAACCCTAGCGGACGACAGGAGGCTGAGGTCTGAGGACCATGTTTTGAAATCAGCCTTGGGCAGGAAAGTCCATGAGACTCATCTCTACTAAACTACAGAGAGAGAGAGAGAGAGAGAGAGAGAGAGAGAGAGAGAGGGGGGGGAGGGAGGGAGGGAGAGAGGGAGGGAGAGAGAGGGGAGAGAGCCGGGGGAGGGGGGGGGAGAACGTCAGAAATGGCACTGTGGCTCAAGTGGTAGAACTCTAGTCTTGAGCAAAAGAAGCTCAGGGACAGCATCCAAGCCCTCAATTTAAGTCCTAGTACTGGCACAAAAAGCAAAATGACTGACAGCACGGGCCCTGATCATTTATGTGGTCAACAAAGTGTGTTATCAGCGTGGGTCATGTGTATTATCTACATCTCGCTTGTGACTGTGACTCTGCAGTGAGGAGGTGACTTGGGACTGTGACAAGCTGTGAGCAAAACAACCTTTCTCCATCCACCTGCTTCACTCCCGTCTCCCCCATCCCCACCGTCCCGGTCCAGCACCCCTCTTGATGGATGCCTACAGAGGGCCTGCAATTGCAGCTGGATACACCATAGGCAGGTGGTGATAACTTGGAGGAGGAAGGGGTGGGTCTAGCCCCAAGAGGAAGTACAAGTGCTGGCTGGAGGCTTCTGAGAACAGCTGCTGCTTGGGGAGGGTGGGGGGAGGCACTCCCTGACAGCTGTGGCCCAGGGCTTTGTTGATTCAGTAGCTTCTAGGACAGTACCTGGCCTGGAGAGGGAGGCTGGGGGGAGTTGGCCTCCCATCCTGCCTTCAGAGCTATTCTTAGATATTATTCAAAGCCTCTGGGTTCCTAAGTTAGTGACACCTGGCTTTGCAGTTCCCTTCCCCCTATTCCCTTCTCTTTTTCTCAGGTCCTCATCAATCTACACCCAGGGCCATGGCAGCCTGCTTCTTCCATGCTAGCTGCCAGGGTTTTAAAAGGGTGTTTTTTTTTGTGTGTGTGTGTCACTCTCTGCTCCTAACATATTGCTCAGCCCAGCGGCAGCAAGTTAAACTTCATGGCCCTCCCAGCTTCTGCTTTCCAGCTCCGCTTCAGCCTTTGCCTCTGTCTGCAATTCTCCTGCCTATTCCATCCCCTGCATAGTGTGTGTGTGTGTAGGTTGTGGGGTTTGAACTTGGGGTCCTGTCCCTGAGCTTTTTTTTTTTTTTTTTTAGGCTAGAGCTCTATCTACCACTTGAGCCACAGTGCCACATCTGGCTTTTCGCTTTTTTTGGTAGTTTAGTGGAGATAAGTCTCGCAGACTTTCCTGCTCAGGCTGGATTCGAAACATAATGCTCAGATCTCAGCTTCCTGAGTGGCTAGGATTACTGGTGTGAGCCACTGGTGCCCTACCTACTTTCTTTCCTTCCTTCCTTTATTTTTCTTTTGCATCCTTTCCCTCCTCTCCCTCCCTCTCTTGATCTCCTGGGTACTCTTGGCTTTTTCACTTAAGACTGGTGTTCTATCAGTGGAGCCATACCTCACTTTTGGCTTTTTAAAAATTCTAATTGGAGATAAAAGTCTCATGGATTTTCCTGTCTGCCTGGGCTGGTTTCAAACCAAGGTCATTAGTTGTCAGCCTCCCTAAGTAGTCTAGGATTACATGTGTGAACCAGCTTACCTATGGTTATTCTCAGATACATGGCTGGATGGGATACCTTCCTTCCCCCAAGAAAGTCTAAAGGTTTCCTTGGCCATTGAGGAAGGTTCTGTGTGATCGAATGCAAACTCCCATTTCTATGGTAACTATCTCCTCCTACAAAGCCTCTTCCCACCAAGCAGTCCCAGGATGCAATCACTGAACGTAAAGTGCAAATCATAGTAGACTGGAATTTGAAGGGCAGGTCTTAGTTGTTCTCAATTCTGGTTCTCAGGCCTCCTCTTCATCATTCCCTGAGCTTCTTGGGGTCTCCCTTGCCCCCTCAGATTGTAGTGCTCTCTATTCCATGCCAATCCACTTCTAATATACATTAGCTATTTCCATATAATTCATTCTTTTTGTAGGACAGAGGCTTGAACTTAGGGTCTTGTGCTTGGCAGGCAGTCCCTCTACCACTCACACCACAGCCTGGCTTTACTTATTTTTCAAATCAGATCTTGCTTTTGTTTTTTTTTTTAACCTGGGCCAGCCTAGACCTCCATCCTCCTAATCTCTACCTCCCAAGAAGACAAGATTATAGACGTGCACAACCATGCCCATTATAATGATTAATTTTAAACACTATTCTTTTGGGCTTTGGGGCATCTGTGAGCTGTCGCTGACCCATTTTTCTTGGGAATCTCAGCTGAGAAACCATGAGCCAATTCCCCTTGGTCTTATAAACAAGGCCAGTTCAGAGCAGACTCCAGCTAAGTGGGGAGGGGGGGTGATGTGGATCTCACCTGACGCTCACAAGGCTACAGGTAGATCAGAAGCCCATCTCACACACAAGCAGATTACAAACCGCAGTCAGTGAGCAAGGAAGATCAGACATCAAATCATTAACCACTCTGAATCTACCTTTCAGTAACACTTAACAGTTTTGCAACTCCTTAATGCTCTCAACTGAGCCTTGGCACAAGTGGGTACTCAGCCCTGTGACACAAAGGAAGAGAAGACAGGCCAAGGCAACTTAGTTTCCGACTATGTCAGAGATGGAAGGAGGGTTCTTCAGAACTGTGAGCCCTCACCATAGAAATAGGGAAACTGAGACCCAAGGAGGGCAATGCACGGCTGGCATGAAGCCACACAGTGAAGTAGGGACAAGATCAGATCCAACAAGTCTCTCTAATCTTTGTGTTATAATACACAAACCACACACAGGAGCCTGGCAATGGCGGCGGCGGGGGGGGGGGGGGGGGAGGGAGGAGGGGAGGGGGCGGGGAAGACTCATCTCCTGGTGATCAACTTCCTGTCACTGAACAAGTTTAGATTGGAACTACAGAGCAGAAGAGGAGCTGGAAGATGAGACAGAGAAATTGCAGTTGAGTCCACTTGCTTATCGGTAATCTTCATGCAATGGAAACTGTCTTCCACCGCTCAAATGATGGAATCTGTGCCCCTGAAGGGGTCCAGAGAGGAAGTGTGGGCTTGGCAGTAATGAATGCGCATCACACAGAGGGGCATCCAGGCTTAGGCAAGTATGTACTGTCTAGTGGGAGTCCCAGAAACACCAGGAAGAGTACAAAGACCTAACCTGTTTTATCCTAGCTACTCAGAAGGCTGAGATCTGAGAATCAAGTTCAAAGCCAGTCCAGGCAAGAGAGGCTCTGAGATTCTCATCTTCTTAATCTCACACACACACACACACACACACACACACACACACACACAAAGCTGGAAGTGGGGGGCTGGGAGTTTGGCCTAGTGGTTAAAGTGCTTACCTAGCATGTGCGAAGATCCGGGTTCGATTCCTCGGTACCACATACATAGAAAAAAGCTGGAAGTGGCCAGGAGTTTGGCCTAGTGGTTAAAGTGCTTGCCTAGCATGCATGAAGACCCAGGTTCGATTCCTTGGTACCACATACATAAGGTGGGAAAAAAGCCGGAAGTGGTGCTGAGGCTCAAGTGGTAGAGCTCTAGCCTTGAGAAAGTCCAAGGACAGTGCTCAGGCCCTGAGTTCAAGCCCAGGACTGGCCAAAAAAAAAAAAAGCTGGAAGTGGAATTGTGGCTCAAGTGGTAGAATGCTAACCTTGGGCAAAGAAAGCTCAGGGATGGTGCACCCAGCCCTTTGTTCAGGCCACAGGACTGGCACACAATCAAACCAAACCAAATGGAAAAGTAATGAATCAAAGTCGGGCAGCAACGGTTCACATTCATAATCCTAGTTACTTAGGGGTTGAGATCAGGAAGACAGAAGTTCAAGGGCAGCCTGGGCAGAAAAGTTCATTGGACTTCATCTCCAAGATAACCAGCAAAAAAGGAGAGCTGAAAATGTGGGTCAAATGGTAGCCAAAAGCTGGGTGCTGGAGGCTCATCTGTGTAATCCTAGCTACTCAAGAGGCTGAGATTTGAGGACTGTGGTTTGAAACCAGCCCAGGCAGGAGAGTCCCCGAGATTCTTATCTCCAATTAACCCCCAGAAAATCAAAAGTGGCTCCAAGTGGTAGAGTGTTAGCCTTGAGCAGAAAAGCACAGGAACAGCACCCAGGTCCTGAAATTAGGCCCCATGATTAACAAAAAAAAAGGGGGGGGAGAGGGAGCCAAAATTGTACAGTCTCAGCTGGTTGCCAGTGGCTTATGCCTGTAATCCTAGCTACTCAGGAGGCTGAGATCTGAGGATCACAGTTCAAAGCCAGCCCAAGCATTCAAGTCTACAAGACTCCAATAAACCACTAGAAAACTATAAGTTACACTGTGGTTCAAAGTGGTAGAGCCCTAGCCTTGAGCTGAAGAGCTCAGGGACAAGGCCCAGGCCCAGAGTTCAAGCCCCATTACTGATAAAAAAAAAAAAAAATTATGGTCTCTCATTCTGTAGTGATAAAAGACTAGGGAAGGAGTCTGAAAGCAAGTGTGTGTAATGGATGCAAACTGGATCAAACTGGATCCAGGCATCTTGACTACTGGTCCAGCATTTTAGCCAACTTGGGCAAGTGGACTGGGGGAGCGCTTGGATTTGCTACATACCTTTCCTCCCGCCTCCTCCCCCAACACACACACCTGGCACCCAGCATTCAAACACACATACCACTCAGTTTCGAGCAGAGGCTTTGGTATTTGGGGATTTGACAAAGTCCAAGTCAGAGAAGGGGGTATGGTGAGGGGCATAAGCAGAAGGAGGCTGAAGAGGAGGCACAGGGAAGTGGAAGGAGGGGAGACGGGCGGCTCCCGCATAGCTACCTGGCGGGGCGGGGTGGGACTATGCCAGGCCCGTGGGAATGGCAGCCTTTCCTGAGCCCCAGGTGAGGAGCAGGGAACCCCGCCCACACCCCATTCCACCAGCGCTCTTTGCTTTGTCTCTGCAGTTGGAACAGCAGCTTGGTCATGGCGGCCGGTACTGCTGACTGTGTCTTGGCAGAGGGGCCCCACCGAAGCGTGGTGGACCCTAATCCTCACCACCACAGATAGCCAGCAAGGCCTTCTGGAAATCTCCAGAGGTGTCACCCTGGCAGAGAAAGAAACAGAATCAAATCAGAGAGCAGAATCTTGTCTCAACGCCCCCCTATCCTCGTGGCCACTAGATCAGATATGAGTAGAGTTCTGTGACATCATTCCCTCCTATTCTTCCCTGCAACTCTCCCCTGCAGGGCCTGCAAGGTTCGGATCCCGTTGCCAGCAGTGTCTGCTTTTGTACGAGGGCTTAAACTCAGGGACCTTGTTATTACTCAGCTGGTGCTGTATCACTTAAGCCATGCCTCTAGTCCAGCTTTTTGATGGTCAATTAGAGTTGGAGTATTATGAATTTTTCTGCCTGAACTGGCTTCTACCTTTGATCCTCCAGGCCTCAAACTCCTGAGTATATAGGATTATTGGGGTGAGCCAATACCCACTAATCTATTATTTATTTATTATTTTTGCCAGTCCTGGGGCTTGAACTCAGGACCTGGGAACTGTCCCTGAGCTTCTTTCACTCAAGGCTACCACTCTACCACTTGAACCATAGTACCGCTTCTGGCCTTTTCTATATATGCGGCCCTGAGGAATTGAACCCAGGGCTTCATGCATGCTGGGCAAGAACTCCACCATAAGCCACATTCCCAGCCCCTGTTTTATTTTCGAGGTAGAGTCATACTTTTTGACCTGGCTGGCTTGGGCTACAATTCTCCGATCTATCTGTGTGTGATCTCTATCTCTTGAGGTGACATGCATGCGCCAACACAGCCAGCTATTGTGTTCCCCTGTAGCTGGAATGACAGACGTGTGCTGTTGTACTCAGTCACCAAATGAGATGGAGTCCCCTAAACTTTTTTATGGCTGGGCCATCTTCAAACTATGATCCCCTCCCGATCTACACCTCCCAAGTTGGTAGGATTACAATCCTGAGCCACTTTGGCAGATCTGTTTTTATTTTAAGCCAGTCCCGGCTGTTTTACAAAGAAGAGACTCTCCTGAATCAGAGCTCCTTACCTCAATGGCTTGGTGGAGAGACTTGTCATATTTCTCAATGAATTCCCGCCGGATATTGAGCAGGTCAATCTCACTCCGGGATACCATGATCCTGGTGAGTGTCTTCTCATCAGTGCCAGCGCCCTAGTGGAGTTTGGGCAAGAGGGAGACACAGAGTTGGTTCAGTCAAGAAGGAGAGAGTGCTTCTGTCCCTTTTGCCATCCAAACCCAGGGTGAATTACTCCTTATCTATCTTCCACCAGTAATCCCAACCACACCGGCGCCATCCCACATACTGATGATCAACTAGCTGGAGAGGCAAAAAAAAAAAAAGGTCAGCTGAATAGTATTCCCTCTAAAACTCAATCCCAAAGGGAACCTCAAAGTGTCACCTAGCTTGGCAATAGGGTCCTTGGACATGTGACTAATTCAGATAAAGTTTGTACTAGATTATCGTGTGCCCTGTAGTTACTAACTGCTATCCATTTTTAAGAAGAGAGGAAGCCAGTGCGGGTGGCGCATGTCTGGTATCCCAGCATTCAGGAAGTAGACGAGGCAGTGGATGGAGAGACTGGACTACACAGTGAGACATACAGCAGACTACTGTGAGGGTAGAGCGAAGACTGGAGTGATGTAGATACAGGTGTGAACGCCAGCGACTATTAATCCCTCTTTTGGAACCTCCAGAAAGAGCCAATCCTACAAGGTTTCATTTTACATTTCTGGTCTCCAGAACTATGAGTGAAAAAGATCTGTGTTGCCACCCAACTTGTGATGACAAGAAATAAAACACAGGGTCTAAGGAGCAGGTATTGGGCACACATGAAGGAGACAAGGCAAGTTTTACAGCTTTTGTGTTCAAGGCCAGACATTCTTTGTAATTAGAAGCTGTTCTGCGCTAGAAGGATTTTTTTTTTTCCCTCCCAGTACTGGCTACTTAAGCCACGCTCTTAGCCTCCCCATCCCCTTCTTTTGCTTTAGTTTGCTTCAGACAGTGACTTGTGCTTTGGCCCAAGTTGGTCTCAGACCACAATCGTCCTCAGGAGCTAGAATTACAGGAGTATACCACCGTGCTTGGCCTACGATAGGATATTTGACAACTCTTTCCCCACCAGATCCAATAGCAACAACTCTCCCAAGTTATGACAACCAAAAATATGTCCGGACATTGTCAATGTTCCCTGGATGGTGGGTGAGGCTGACACTTGACAAAAGAGAAGACACAGTGGCCCAGAAGTCCTGATCTGGAAGGGGGTACATATCTGTGTCTGGGGACATGACAAACCAGTGCTAGGAGGGGAAGGAAGGAACGAGCCACATGCCTTACCTTCATGGACTTGTAAAGCTTGTCGGCAAAGAAGAGGGGCTTGTTCTTGACACTCTGAACTGGGTGAGAAGAGACAGACACAGGGAAGTTGGTCAGAAGTTGTGTGCTGGGGCTCCTGGCTGGGCATTCCTTCAACTTCCCCAAAGGGTCTGCAGATCACTGCTAACCTCAGGTCATCGCAAGGAGCCACACTGCCACCATTTCCCTCCACAATGTCACCTCTCTAAGCCTCTCAGGGGCTGCAACTCACTTGTAGATAGGGTGCATGCAGCAGACCAAGGTCAGGAGAAGTTTCAAAGGGCATGAATGCCTGCTTAGTGTCAGACTCTAAAGGGCACCAACACGAGCGATGGTGCTGAAACCCAGGTGTTAGGCTCCACTTTAGAGACTAAGATTCTACAGACATTCTGAGCAGTGGTTCTCAAAGCGTGGTGGGTATCAGGCCAACAACATCTGTGCCAGGATCTGGGACCTGGGGTAGGAGTGCTAAATTTCATGCCTCACCCCAGACGTAATGAACTTGCACCTTTGGGCCTGATCCTTATCTTAAGACTGAAAACCCTGGGCTGGGAGTTTGGCTTTGTGGTAAGAGTGCTTGCCTAGCATGCACAAAGACCCGGGTTCGATTCCTCAGCACCCCACATACATAGAAAAAGCCAGAAGTGGTGCTGTGGCTCAAGTGGTAGAGCTCTGGTAGAGCTCTGGCCTTGAGAAAGCCCAAGGACAGTGCTCAGGCCCTGAGCTCAAGTCCAGGACTGGCAAATAAATAAATAAATAAATAAATACAATAAAAATAAATAAATGAGGGCCGGGAGTTGGCCTAGTGGTTAAAGTGCTTGTCTAGCATGCACGAAGACCCAGGTTCGATTCCTTGGTACCACATATATAGAAAAAAAGCCGGAAGTGGTGCTGAGGCTCAAGTAGTAGAATTCTAGCCTTGAGAAAGTCCAAGGACAGTGCTCAGGCCCTGAGCTCAAGCCCAGGACTGGCAATAAATAAATAAATAAATAAATGAGAAGTCACTATGGGCACCCCCTTTTCTTTCGTTCCCTTCAGTTACCGATAGCCACAAACGCATCCCTCACATCCCCAGACATCTCCTTCTTGATGACATGCTCCACGTCGTAGTTGGTCATCTTGATGAATTCCTGGAAGACTGGCCCCAAGAGAAGCCAGGAGAGGAGAGATGAGCCTCAGTTCAGAGAGGGAGATCCTCTTCACCTCTTTGCCCACCAGCTCCACCCCCAGCTGGGCCCAGAAAGCAGGAAGGGCAGGGGGAATGGTCATGGCCCAGTCTGCGCATTGGGTAGTCACTAAGAGGGGAAATGTGGTGGATTTCCAGTCAGATCTGGGCCAAATGAGAGCTTCTGGCTCCAGAGTGTTAGCAAGTTCTACGAACTTAGGCTGGGGTGGAAGAACAGGGGTCCCTATTCACCCTGTGCGGTGAGGTTACTGAAGACCCTGGGTGACCCCAGCCCCTGCTGGCCTCTTATCTCAAAATCAAGCTGCTGTAAGTAGTGATCATGATAATGACAGTAATTAAGAGGCCTATAGGTGTGGTGTGGTGCAGTACATTGTCTAGATTGACAAGGTTTTTTCTTTCCTTTGTGCTTGAACCCAGGGTCTCTTACTCTTGCTAGACTCTATACAGCTCATAGCATGACTCTATTTTATTACCACTTGAGCCATGCTTCCATTTCTGGTCTTTTGCTGCTTGGTTGGAGATAAGAATGTCATGGATTTGTCTGCCTGGCTTTTATTTATTTAATTCTTTTGGTCAGTTGTAGGGCTTGAATTCTGGGCCTGGGCGCTGTCCCTGAGTTCTTCAGCTCAAGGCTAGCGCTCTACCATTTTGAGCCACAGCTCTACTTCCAGTTTTCTGGTAGTTCATTAGAGATAAGAGTCTCATGGACTTTTCTGCCTGGGCTGGCTTTGACCCACAATCCTCAGATCTCAGTCTCCTGAGTAGCTAGGATTATAGGCATGAGCTATTGCTATATGGGATGGCGTTGAGCTGTGATCTTCAGATCACCTGACTAGCTAGGATAAAACAGTGACACTCCAGCACCCAGCTTCTTTTGCAGTTTTGATATCCTAACACCAATCAGTCAGGGCAAAACTAAAAAGTCCCGATTCCTAGGGAAGGGAATGGAAGCAGAGATTTGGTAAGTTGCCTAAGCCATGTCACTGCTGGAGTAGTGAATTAATCAAGACATTCCATTCTGTGGGCCACCATGTGAAAGTACCTTTCATACAGAAAGGTGTCCGGCAAATGTGTAAATTGTTTTTGTGTGGAAAGGGAATTTTGGAATGACCTCACATTGGGCCAATGCTTACGGCTGTGCCCTGCTACATGTGGCAACATCTGATTCAGGAACTCGTGGTTCTGTGCAATCACCGCCACCCACCCTACCTTGTTCTTGGCAGGTATCATTGTACCTCGGAATCCAAACCACACCAGAGGCCAACTTGGGTAGCCTCAGGGGAAATCTGCCTGGCAGTCCTTGTCCTGGGAATCCCACCTGCTTCCTGAAGGCAGCGAGGGGAACAGCCCTGACTCTCCACCTCTGAGACAAGAGGGGCGATGCAGGTGACTGGCTGCTTTTACACTGAGAGCTAAGAGACTCAGCTTTGGACTGGGGGCTCTGGTTGCTGAACTGGAAGTGGAGGGGTGGGGTGAGGCCTCACCTCTTCGAAGGTGGGGATAGCTACGGGTGCAGAGGACTGTCATGAATCGTGTCTCCAAGGAAGTTTTGTCGCCACTGGGAGTGTCGGCAATTTCCTGCAGGGATTTGGGAGGGAGACAGAAGAAAGCATAGTTGTCATCTCTTCCCTTGCAGGCAGAAGTGGGGTTAATCCAGCCTTAAGTGGGGGACTTAAGGCTGTCCTTACTTCTTCCCTCACCCTCTAGCAGTGGTCATCCAGTGTCCTCCCCCCTCCCCCCTGTTCCTGGAGACCTGAGGCTACACATTTGAAGATCGTGGTTCTGGGCACTGACACCTTGACCTGGTGGCCAAACCTGAACTGGCATCCTCCTTCCCTTCTACTTTCCCTCCCTCCTTTCCTCTCTTCCTTCCACTCTCTGAAAGCCCCTCTGGGGACTATGTATGGCATGCAAGCAGAAATGGCCTTGCCAGTGTTTCCCCAGGGGTGATCATGTCAAACATGTATCGTGACACATTCCTAAGTTCCCACAATTACATTCCAACCAGCTACGCTGTCATTCATATCAACTAATTTTTTACTTTTTGTGCCAGTACTGGGATCTGAACTCCAGAGCTGGGTGCTGTCCCTTAGGCTTTTTACTCACAGCTGGAGCTCTACCACTGGAGCCACAGCTCCAGTTTCAGCAATTTTTGGTAGTTAATTGCAGATAGGAGTCTCATAGACTTTTCTATCCAGGCTGGCTTTATTTTTATTTGTTCTGCCAGTCCTGGGGTTTGACCTCAGGGTCTGGGCAGTGTCCCTGGGCTTCTTCTGCTCAAGGCTAGTGCTCTATCACTTGAGCCACAGTGCCACTTCTGGCTTTATCTGTGCATGTGGTACTGAGGAATCAAACCCAGGGCTTCATGCATGCTGGGCAAACACTCTACCACATTCCCAGCCCAAGTTAATGCAGCCTGAATAGGGATATAAACCCTGAATCGTCAGATTACAAGTCTGATGCTCTACTGCCAGGCTGGCTTTAAACACTGATCCTGAATAGCTAAGATTATAGGCATGAGCCACCAGTGTCTCGCTTTATATCAGTTTAATTGCCTTTACAATAATGTATTTTAGCTTAGGAATAAAAAAAATGAGTTGATTTGAAGAAAACCATCATAGCTGGTACTTATGTAGCATAAATCATACCTAAGGAAAATACTTGTCTGGCCTGTGGGGGTTTTTTTTGCAGTGGGGTCCTTAAGGGGCCCTGAAGGGGGGAGAGAGAGAAGCCGAGGAGCAGTTCCCCCACATTCCTGCCCAATTCTGCCTAGCCCAGAAGCACAGACTTTGCTCAGAGAGCCTGTAAAACCCATACAAAGACCAGGACACTCACCAAGATCTCAGCGGCCACCTGAGAGCGGGGAGGAGAGAGAGAGGAGAGAGAAAGAGGGGAGGCAAGAGTCAGAGAAGACCTGAGAGGTTGATTTTGGGGTGCTGGGTAGGGCAGAGGTCCCTAGAGACCTGATCCTAAGACACCTCAAAATTGTAATGGCAGGGAGAGAAAAATACTTTCCTCTGAACTTTGGGTTAGACTCAAAGGGGAAGACAGAACAGGGAACAATTAAAAGTTTAAAACAGGACTTGCACTCTGTACCCAGAGCAAGCTCCAGGCCAGTTTGCTTCTCCTAAAACTGGGAGAAATTAAATTCCAACATGTTGGCCAGTGGTAGCTCATGTCTGTGGGCAGCTCAGGAAGAAAAAAACCATGAGATTCTATTACTGGGTAACAGCAAGATGTCAGACTGTAGACCTGGCTTAAGTGGTAGAGTACCAGGCACGAAGGAAAAAATGCCGAGTAAGAGCATGAGGCCCTGATTTCAATCCCCTGATACCCCCGGTTCACTGGATCCTGGGTGTATTGAATTGGAAGGGGTGGGGGAGACAGGAAGCAGGATAACTGAGGCCTGGGGAAGATGAGTTGCTGGGATGGAGTCACCCAACCAAGTAGCAGAGCCAGGAAAGGGCAAGGTTGATTTCAATGGTGGCAATCTCCATAGCGCCCCCTGCAGCTAAGATGCTGCATTTCACTAGGGAAGTAGTGGCACAAAGCCAGATGACCCTCTGGGGATGCCTCCCACTTTTGCCTTCTGCCTCTAGAGTACTTATTCTCTTGGGTGAACTGAAACCCCGGTCTTCTTTTCTTTAAAACATTTTCCATGTTCTGAGTTTGGTTCAATAAATTGTACTTTAGGTGTTCAGGGAGGTTAACATCTTTGGGTTCCTCCTCTAGGGCTTCCTCCTTTAGTCTGACTGTTGATGTGTGGATGCCTATAGTTTATCATGTCCAGTTATATTTTAGATCTAGCTTTCACATATGAGAGAAAACATGAGCCATTTGTCTCTCTGAGCTTAGCTTACCTCACTTAACACGATTTGTTCTAGGTCCATCCATTTCCCTGCAAATGACATGAGCTTATTCTTTCTAATGGATGAGAAAAATTGCATTGTGTATAGATACCACGTTTTATTAATACACTTATCTGCTGTAGGGCATCTGGGCTATTTCCATCACTTGGCTGTTGTGAATAGTGCAGCAGTGAACATGGATGTGCAAGTGTCTTTACCAATAACCTGATTTGTAAAGATCTAGGTAGATGCCCAAAAAGTAGTATGGCTGGTTTGTAGGGAAGTTCTAATGATTTTTTTTTTTTGGCTGTTGTTTTCGATCAATTGAGGGGCTTGAACTCAGGGCCTAGGCATAGTCTCTGAGCCCTTGTGCTCAAGGCTAGTGCTCTTCTGATTGTCTGGTGGTTAACTGGAGGTAAGAGTCTCAGGGATGTTCTTGTCTGGGCTGGCATTGAACCCTGACCCTTAGATCTCAGCCTTCTGAGTAGCTAGGATTTCAGACGTGAGCCTGAATCCCCAAGCCTCCTTCCAGAGAGGTTATACTTACTAGTTTACATCCCCCCTTGGATTTATAAGCTTCCTAACAGTTTATTCTCCTGCAGTCTCCTTCTCCTTGCAGAAACTGGCAATGTCTATGAAAATTCAAAGTCACATGGCACTTCATTAATTATGTCACTAGAGATTTGCCCTAAGGTAGATTGGCCTGTAATGTATATAGGAGAGTGAATGTAACACAAGGTTGCTCTTGTAGCTTTCTCTACAATAGTGAACAATGAGAAACAGGCTGTGGTTTCTCTGATCAGTGGAACGATCTATGCAGCTTCTTAGAAAGATTAGACATGGCTGGGGTGGAGCTCAGTGGTAGAGCAGGTACTCAGCACAAGACGACCCTGGCTTTGTCCCCAGCACCAGGGACAAAGGAGGAAAGAAAGGGAGAACAATGAGACTTATCAGCCTCATTTGATGTAAGTTGTGTAAACAAGTAAAGAAGTAGCAGGTGCTTATATGTGTTATCCTAGCCACTCAGGAAGCACAGACAGACATGGAGGATCATTGCCTGAACCAGCTGAGGGAGAGAAGCCTGCAAGACTCCATCTCCAGAAAAAAAATAAAGCAGGGCTGGAGGTATGGTTTCAGTAGTAGAGTGTCAGCCAAACATGCAAGCTAAGAAAGGACAAAATCTTGGGGCTGTGAATGTAGCTTAGGAGTAGAGTGCTTTCCTAGCATGCATGAAGCCCTGGGTTCGATTCCTCAGTACCACATATACAGAAAAAGCCAGAAGTGGTGCTGTGGCTCCAGTGGTAGAATGCTAGCCTTGAGCAAAAGAAGCTCAGGGACAGTGCCCAGGCCCTGAGGTCAAGCCCCAGGACTGGCCAAACAAACAAACAAACAAACAAAAAGAAAGCATAAAGTCTTGAGTTTAAAGCTAAATGTGAGGGGAGTAAAGAAGATATCCATCAAACAACTTCAGTCATAAATACCAAGATACTAAAAATAGTTATTACTATTAGGTAATGGAGTTCTTTCTATTTCCTAAAGCTTCTATAAAGAACACATATTATTTGTAATACAAACAAAAAACAGATATAAAAAAATGGGTATACACAGAAATTGGGGTATAGCAGCCTAGCCCGGAAGCAGCTGAGCTGGGCAGGGCTCTGGCTGCTCAAGGGTCCTTTGGCTGCTTCCAGAAGGTTCTCTCTCTCCCCCCCTTCCCTTCTTTCTGCAAAGCAGCTGCCAGCAAGATTTACCCCCGCCCCTGCAAATAGCTTCATAAGCAGACCAGATACCAGGCAGAGGCAATCCCTGGAAGATGACTTTGGGAAAGAAGGATGGATTTTGGGTAACATCTAAGATTGGCTCTGCTGTCAGGGACACACACACACACACACACCCCAGCAGCAACAGCAGCAGCAGCAGCAGGAGCCAGAGCTACTTTCTCAGGGAGCCCAGCAGGAGTGGATGGGAATCTTTACCTGGGCATCTTCCTGGGCCTGATTTCGATCTTCTCCTCCTTCCTCACGGTTCCCCTGCAGCAAGAGCAGTGAATAGTCAGTCCCAGAAGACCCCCAATCTGCTTTGCCTGTCCCACAACCACCTCAGATCCTACTCAGTCATGTCACTTCCTGGCAGCCCAGGGACAATTCTGTCTCCTGGTGGCCAGTGGAACAGTGAGCTCTCCATGAGTAGATGAGGCCTTGCTCTCAGGTTATGGGAATTTAATACTGAAATAGAATAGGCCCAGCGCACCCCGCCTACCCAACTTATGTCTTATGAACTGAAGGCCCAAAAAGCTAGGCTGAGGCCATCAAGGAAGGCTGCCTGGAGTAGGTGGCACCAAGAAAGTTGTTCTTTTTTTCTTTTTTAAGACTAGGACAGGTGGTAGGATTCTGAGAAGGCCAGTGGGAAATATCTTCTCTTCAACTCTGTGATTCTTCCTCTCCTCCAGACATGGGGCCTAGGCACTCACTCACCGTAGCCAGAGAGATGAGGATCCTCTTGAAGTGGCCAGAGGTGTCTGAGCTCAAGGCATCTTCCAGGGACTTGTGATAGTCTGAGAGAGAAAAGAGAGGGAGAGAGAGGGAGAGGGAGAGAAGGGAGATGTGGGCAGCTTTTGGCAAAAGATTTGGTAGTAGTGTTGGTTTGTGGTGGTAGGGGAGATATTCAGACATGGGGAGAAGTGTGTGTGTGTGTGTGTGTGTGTGTGTGTGTGTGTGTGTGTGTGTGTTTGGCCTGTTCTGGGTCTTGAATTCAGGGCCTAGGCTCTGAGCTTCTTTTGCTCAAGGCTCGCACTCTACTACCTGAGCCACAGCCCCACTCCCAGCCTTTAGCCAGTTAATTAAAGATAGTGTCTCATGAACTTTCCTGCCCTGGTAGGCTCTTAGTGGGCAGGGACAATCTCTCTTCCCAACTCCATCCAAACAGTCTTCTAGTGCCAGGTCCTTTGTCCTTCTATCTTTTCCCCAGACAATGGGTTGTGAGGCAGAAGGGGCTTAGCAAAGTCTCCTGGACTATGAGAAAGGGGATGGGGGAAGCTGAGGGTTGAGTTTGACACAGAGGCTAAAAGTTGAGGGCCCTGGCTCTACTCCGACCCACTCCTGACCAGCAGCTGTAGCCCGGACCTCTCACACTTACCTTCCTTATAGGCCTCATTGATGGCCCGGATTTCTGCATTGTTTCGAGTGGCCAGAATCTCAATAAGAGTCTTTTCATCTGTGCCGGCTCCCTAGAACATCCAGACAAAGGTTATCTTCGCCAGGGTCTTGGCTTCCAGTTGAGGGTGGTCCCTGTGTCCCTCCCAGCTCCCCAAACAGCCTGCGTGCCATCCCCTCAGTGCCCATACTCTACCTCCATGGCCTTCTTCAACTGCTTGGCGTCGTAATGGGCAGGTGGCATCATGAGCCCCAGAATCAGCCTCGCCAGATCTCCAGAGATCTCAGACTTCAGGTCGGCCATTAAATCCTGCAAAGAACACAGCTCAAAATCATGAGCACACCAGCACTTGCCCACAGAAGACCCAAGGCAGGGAGAAGATTTATCATGAGACAGGGAATAGTGGTGGGGGTTGGGGGTGGGAGGGGCACGTGACCTAGGTCTCTTTGCTGATACTAGACTTACTACTTACACAAGAATGTAAAGAGGCAGATCTGAGCCAGGTATTAGTGGCTCAGGCCTGGAAGCTGAGATCTGGGAATGGAGGTTCGAAGCCAACCAGGGCAGGAAATTTTCTTTCTTTTTTGCCAGGCCTAGGGCTTGAATTCAGGGACTGGGCACTATCCCTGAGCTTCTTTTGCTCAAGGCTAGCATTCCACCACTTGAGCCACAGCACTACTTCTGGCCTTTTCTGTGTACATGGTATTGATGAATCAAACCCAGGGCTTCATGTATGCTAAACAAGCACTCTACCACTGAGTCACATTCCCAATCCCTCATTTTACCATTTTTTTTTTTTTTGGTCAGTCATGGGGCTTGAACTCTGGACCTGGGCACTGTCCCTAAGCTATTCAGCTCAAGGCTACCGCCTTACCCCTTGAGCCACAGCCCCACTTCCCATTTCCTAGTGTTTAATTGGAGATAAGAGTCTCATGTTCTTTAGTGACTGTTCTTTAGTGTCCATGTTGGCTTTGAACCGCGATCCTCAGATCTCAGCCTCCTGAGTAGCTAGGATTACAGGCGTGAGCCACTGTGCCCAACTCTCACACCATTTTAATCCGGAGAACTCATCAACCTAAACTAGATGCTACCAATGGTGCCATAATCACTGACAGTGACAAGGCCTAGAAGCCAGCTCTTCCTATGCAAAGGATTTAGGTCCCCAAAGCGCTGGTTGCTAGTTTCTATCCTCAACGCAGGTCCCCTGCTGTGCCTCGATTCTACCCAGCCACTTTATACAAGGGTCACTAATCACAAGAAATTGGGAAAATGCAGACACATTCTCATGGCAGACCAAACCCAAGTGCTGGAAATATTCCAAGATCACCCATCTGCACAAGAGCTTGAAAGACCCCACCCAACTGTGCAGAGCTTGAAGTGACAGGGCACCTCCTGTGGAGGTTGTGTAGATGCAGGGCCCATGACTCAGGAACAGCCCTTACCCGGCCAAAGTGAGACTTGAAGGTTTGGCGAATCTGCTGCCGCTGGGCGTTGCTGCGATGCGTGATGATATCGATGATGGTGGCTTCATCGGTTCCTGAGTCATCAAAGTCACGGGCCTCAGAGGAAGACCTGTGGTTCCACTTCCCTCATGCTCCCCTTGCCCCGCCCTGCACCCATCAATCTTAGGGCAGAAGCTGGTCTTGAAACTGGGAACTGGTGGCTCACTCCTGTAATCCTAGCTATTCAGGAGACTGAGATTTGAGGATCCCATTTGAAAGCCAGCCAGAGCAGGAAAGTCTATGAGACTCTTACAAAAACAAACAAAAAAAAACTGTCCTTGAGAGATTGGCCAGCAGAGGGCACTCCTGCTCCAAGACTGTTCTCCAGAGAACACGGTCAAGGGTCCTCATTTTACACATGGGGAAACTTGAGACCCAGACTCATTTAAGAACTTGCCCAAAGCCCTACAGTGAGCCAGCAACAAAGCCATGGCATGATGAACCCAAGTTTTATGACTCAATATTTTTTTTTCTACACCAGGGTACTGTGCCCAAGAGGGCTGAGGACAATGTGGTTTCCAGGAAAATTCAGTTCTTGTCTGAGGATGCCTGGAAGTTCCTCGGGAGAGGGAAGAGATTTAGTCTAGAGTCTTCCTTGTCCTGTGGACCTTAGTAAGAGGCCTCCGTCCTTTCCTCATATGTCTACCCTTACCAATTCCCTTCATGGCTTTCCTCAGGGCTTTGGCATCTGCATCAGGGTTGAAATCATTGGCCGGGTGCACGGTTCCCTTCAGCTGTGAGAAGCAGAGAAGAATGCAATAAGTGTCTGGAGACCGAGTCCTCAGAACCTGGCCAAGATCTGAGCATGCGAAAGAGAAGAGGCTTTCCACACAAGCCCCGAACCAAGCAGCCTAGGGGAAGAGGCAGGAAGAAGACGCAGAAGACAAACTCTGGCCTATAGCTGAGAGATGAGAGACTTCAGGCCTGGGAGCAGGGCCAGTGTTGGTCAAGGGAAAATGGCCATCTCACCACTTCTGACTTTTTCTGTTCATGTGGTACTGAGGAATAGAACCCAAGGCTTCATGCACTCTACCACTAAGCTACCTTCTCAGTCCTCTCAAGGACAATTTAGAGGACAAGAGTTCTTGCCTGTTTCATTCATTAACATATCCTCTTGTGTCTACCACAGTACCTAGCACAGAACAAGCTCACTCAGAATATATGTGTCCCCGAATGGATAATATTACGATCCTGAATCCGAAAGTTAATATTGTACCATAGTAGATGATCACCTGTGAAGATATAATAAAAATGTACTAAATGTAAAAAAAAAGATATAATGGAAATAAAAGTAATAAAAACAACCACAAAAACCTTCAGGTTAAATATCATCAAGTTTAAACAAGACGTTAGGGCTTGTCAAAAAAGCTATGAACATGTGAACCAGGACCCCCAGTGTTCATCTATAAAATGGGGACAATACCTCCACTCCCTCTTTGGGAAGACCCACAGTGGACACCTGAGGTTTTTAGAGATATTATAAAAGACAATTAGCCAGGCACCAGTGGCTCATGCCTATAATCCCAGCTACTCATGAAGCTGAGATCTGAGGATCGTAGTTCAAAGGTAGGAAAGTCCACGAGACGCTTCATCTCCAGTAAGCTAGTAAAAAGCTGGAAGCGAAACTGTGGCTCAAGGGTTGAGCATTTGTGCTGAGAGGAAAAACTAAGGGACAGAGCTCAAGACCCAGTACCAATATGCACACACACAAACACAGACACAGAGCTGTGAACTTAAAGCCAGCTCCCTTAGCTCCCTGATTCTGTTTATGAGCAACGACCATCAATAGGTGTGGCACCAAGCTGAGATGGTGTCTGTGTCACCTTAGGAAGGGAGTAAAACTGGAGTGGCCCTGTCAGTTCTGTGAGGCTCCATGTTTGATGCTGCAGAAGGCCCTGTCAGCCACACGAAACCTCATTCACCACGTCAGGGAGCATCTCACCTCAATTCGAGGTTATTCTTGGACATCAGAGCCCCAGAGCCCTCAGGTTACTGACACTGCCTTGTCTGAAGTCCTTTTCTTTTCCAGAACTAGGGTTTGAACTTGGAGCCTTACCACATGAGCAAGCCCCCAGGCCTCTAAGCCTCTCATTTGAAAGATGCAGACCCAGAGGGCCAGAGACAGGTAGAAACCTGGCAAAGGATGCACAGCCAAGAGCACAGAGAATCCAAGGGCCCAAACTTCTCATGTGGATCCAGTGTCACAATATCTTCCCCCAAGTGTTTCTGTGCAACCATTCCTCCTTATCCTCCGTGGACTCTGGGTGTCTATACATGCAAAGCCCAGCTGTGGGCTCAGGATGGGGTCAGGCCCCACCATGGATCTAGCCAAGTGTCCATTGGAGCAAGGCTTGTTAGTAGGGAGGGGGTCAGAGCACATCCCAGGGTGTGAAGAGTCAGTGCAGGAATGATGGGGTGCCTCCTCTGGGGGGCCCGCCCACCAATCCTGAGGGAAGGAGGAAACAAGCTTCAGACGTGAGCACCAGTTTCTCAGGTTGGCCTCCAGGGGGCAGCAGGGAGCCAACCCGAGCAGCAGGGAGTGAAGCACAGGAGAGTGGAAGCTGCTGGTCAAGAGGTCAAGCAGGAGGTGGGGAGGGTCTGACCTCTACTCGGGACACTGCACTAAGCTCCCACATCTGATAGGCCACCTGCGCTGCCTCCGGGAAGAACTGGCCAGCAGCACTGGAACGGAGGGGGTCGGAGAGGACAGGAGGGCATGTCATGGAGGGCCACACCTCTCCACACACATCCACACATATGCCCACACCAACACATGCACTTCAATACATACCCAACACACATGCCACACACCCCCTACATCAACACACATACACCTCAATACCCACACTAACAAACACACACAGCAAGCCACATATCAACACATACACTTCAGTACACACCCAGCACACAGGTCCATATCAACACACATACCACACCTTAACACACATACGACATGAACACACACCAACACCTTCCCAACATACATGCCCTCACATCCCAACACACAATAGTTCAATACACACTCCACCCACACACAACAAAACATACTGCAACATACAAGTACACCCCAACACATACTATATATACACTAACCAATGTATATACCCCAACACACATCAACATATATACACACGTGCATGCACAGCTCTCTGGCTTTTTCTCCAGGCTGTGCCCACTCACCAGAGCCCTCCCTCCATCCCTAAGACACTTTGTCCTCTCTGGAGCCACATCTCCCAGAACCAAGTGGGCTAAGACCTTTTCCAGTCCTCTCTTCCTTACAGTGAGGCTAACGTCTGTCCACATTCCCATCTCTCACATCCCGTCAACCTGGTGCCAGCAGATCTGTGGCCCTGTGGCACCTTCCACATGGACAGACTGCTCTCATGACCTTGAACATCCACAACTGAGAACCCACAATTTGGTTAAGTCATGGCCCAATTTAATATTCTGGGAAGAGGCCTCTGTGGCGGTGGAGGTGGGGGTTCTGCCTCTCAATGTGCTCTCGGTCACAGGAATTCTTTCTCACCTCCAGGGTCCTCCTGGCCTGCAGGCCATCCTGCGTGGGGGCTCCACGAGAGCTTCCCCGTGGGGCCACAAGAGGCACCACATACATATCAATAGGGAAGTCCAGTAAGGTGGGTGGAGCCAGGTCTGGTATTCTCCCCATGAAACCGAAGCTACAAAGTAGCAAAGCCTGGATCTCTATAGTCTGCCTCTCCCTCCAAACCCCAAACTGACTTTTTAAGATCAGGATATATCCACGCATGGAAGGATCACACTCACATCTAGACATACAGGCCCCCCAACCCCAACAGATGCTAGCAAAGGCATCTTTCACCTGCATGGTTCTTGGGCCTCATTTGATCTGCTCATCCGCTCGGATGAGAGCTAGGAGGGATCTTGCCAGGGTTGTGGGACTACTTACTCATCATCTCCTCCGCATAGCTTCAGCAGAGCCTTCTTGTACTCCCCAGAAGTATCATTCTGGAAAGAAAAGAGGAAAAAAAGATTTATTTCCATCCAAGGCAAGAAGGCAAAGTTCTGCATAGATAACCCCACAGTGGAAGGCTGAACGCTTCTCCATCTCAGACCTGCTTCTCCTCCTGTCTGTGGCCAGTGGCCCGTCCTGAGGATTGAACTCAGAGCCTGGGCACTGTCTCTGAGCTTCTTTTGCTCAAGGCTAGAACTCTACCACCTGAGCCACAATGCCACTTCAGGCTTTTTCTGTGTATGTGGTATGAGGAATTGAACCCAGGGCTTCATGCATGGTAGACAAGCACTCTACCACTAAGCTAGCTTCCCAGCCCTGTTTCTCTGAATTCTAACAAGTGGTTTTCAAGGGGGTGGGAGGAGGGAGGAGAGAGAAAAGGCTTTGGTTTGTGGCATCTGCCCATTTCTGTGGTATAAATAGTTCCCACAATGTACAATTCAAGCTGTCAGTATGTCTCCACTAAGTTAGGAGATCCTCGCTGTTCTCCCACGCCAGTACAAAGATGGCTCCCACCACAGTACTTAGCTCCACTCCTCCCAGGAGAGATAGCTCATGGAATTATGTCTCCATGAACTGACACATTAGGAAATGCCAAAAGCCACGGTCAATTGATATAGGGCCTCGAGCTCTCCCTTGACTCTTTTACTCAAGGATGATCCTTTACTATATGAGCCAAACCTTCCACTTCTGGCCATTTGCTGCTTAACTGGATAAGAGTCTCACTGGCTTTTCTGCCCAGATTGGCTTCCAACCATGATCCTCAGATCTCAGCCTCCTGAGTAGCTAGGCTGACAGGCAGTAAGGCACCAATGCATGATTCCTTGGGATCTTGGGATTTCCTAATGAACTTAAATATATGTTCGTGGCTGTGAGAAATTCTAGATTCTGTTTATTCGACCTTTTTCTCCCATGGCACATGATTCGCCCAGCAACACCTTATACAAATTCCTCACTGGAAACCTATTTTAAGGAACACAAATCAGACTTTTCCCTCTCCCTGTCAACAAAAGCTTACTCTACTCAACACAAAATACAAAGGGAAGAAAGAAGGGAGGGATGGAGGGAAGAAGGGAGAAAGGGAGGGAATGAGGGAAAGAAGGAAAGAAAGACCTAACTTTATAACCCCTAGACAAAGCCAAGGCCTCAGGGGAGAGTTCCCCAGTCATCACTAAATCATTGTCTTCTAATCAGGGAGTGCTCTTCAGAGACCCCATCTGGTAGGAGCCAGAACTCTCACTGCCCTTGGAAGATGTGGCCTTCATGCTGTAGCCCTGCCTCCTTTTTAGCCCTGTCTCTCCCAAGCATCCCTGCACTTGAACTCCCTCAAGCTGACCTTGATCATGCTGTAGAGCGACTTCTCATACTTGGTCCGGAAGATCTCGCGAATGTCCAGCATGTCCAGCTCACTCCGGGTGACCATGATGCGAATCAGGGTGTTATCCCGGGTCCCCAAGCCCTGGGTGACAATCAGATTTTGAAGCAACAGGTTCTTGAGGAGAGGTTGAGAGCCTCGAGTATCAGCAGAAACACTATTTCCATACTCCAAAGTGAAAAATGACTGACAGAAGGTACACACTGACCCTACCCCACCACACACCTTCATGGCCTTGAAGAGTCTTTCAGCAAAATACTCTGGGGTACTCCGAATACATTTCACTAGGAAGAAAGAAGAGACAGGTTATCCTGGGTAGACCAGAAAAGATATAAATTTTGTTTCTATCCCTCAGGGGCCACCAAGCTCAAAAGTACAAAGAATCCCAGTAGAGATAAAGACATCAGGAGAGCAAAGAAGCTTAGGGACAGTACCCAGTACTGAGTTCAAGTCCCTGCAGCAGCACCAAATGAGGAAGAAGGAGGAGGAGGAGAAGAAGGAGGAGAAAGGAGAAGGAGAAGAAGAAGAAAGAGGAGGAGGATGAACAGGAAGAGGAAGAGGAGGAGGAGGAGAAGGGGAGAAAGAAAGGGATAGGTGCAGATAGCAATACACCCCTCAGTTACTGATCACATCATTTCTTTATCCTTTTTAAATTTCTTTTGTCTGTCATGGTGCTTGAATTCTAGGCCTGGGTGCTGTCCCTGAGCTCTTCATCTCAAGAATAACACTCTACCACTTTGAGCCACAGCACCACTTCCGGTTTTCTGGTGGCTCATTGGAGATAAAGAGTTTCATCCACTTTCCTGTCTGGATGGCTTTGACTGTGATCCTCAGATTTCAGCCTCCTGAGTAGCTAGGATTGCAGGTGTGAGCCACCAGTACCTGGCTCCATCACTTTTTCCTGGTCCAGGGATTTGAACTGAGGGCCTAAGCACCGCCCTTGTGCATCTTTTGTGCTCAAGGATAGTGCTCTATCACTTAAGCCACATCACCACTTCCAGCTTTTTCTGAGTCTCACAGACTTTTCTGCCTCAGCTGGCTTCATCTCAGCTTCCTGAGTAGCCAGGATTTACAGGTGTGAGCCTTTGGAAGCACCAGGCCTCCACAAGGATCTTTGGTCATGATCACCACTATCTTAGCACCAAGTACAATGCTTTCCTCTCTCTGTCACCCTGGAGAAGGGGGTAGACAAAATACAGACCTTCAATCCCAAACTCCTCCAGCCCTTTCCCAGCTGTGGCCATGACAACCTGACCCAAACTCTTAGGACTCATAGCCCATCTGATCTCCTTCCCAAGTCCCCAAATGAGTTCTCCATTTTCAATTCCTGGCTGCTTCTGCTGGGACCAGTATCCCAGAATCCCTTGGGAAGGTGACCTCAGGACATACCCACGGCCAGCATTAGTTTTTCAAAGTCCCCAGAGAGCTCTCCTCGGATGCTAGCTTCGATCGGCTTCCCTGTGGTCTTCAGATACTCATCAAACACTGTGTCAAAAAAGAGAGCGAGAGATAGACAAGATATTCAGGATACTGTGATTGTAATGCCAAGAAAGGACAGAGACGTCTGTGTACATAATTCTATCAGTACATATAATGTGGCAGAAAAAAATTGTATGCACAAGACCAGTTCTTTTTTTTTTTCTTTTTGGTCAGTTATGGGGCTTGAACTCTGTCTGGGTCTGAGTGCTGGCCCTGAGCTCTTCGCCTCAAGGCTAGCACTCTACCTCTTTGAGCCACAGCCCTACTTCCCAATTTTCCTGTTTATGTGATACTAAAGAATCAAACCCAGGGCTTCATGCAGGCTAGGCAAGCACGCAACCACTAAGCCACATTCCCAGCTCATGCTGTGGGATCTTTTCTGGAACTTACCCAAGCGGAGATGCTGCTTGCTGCGATTTCCCAAGATGTAAATGAACTGGGCCTCATCGGTTCCCCATTTCAGTTCCCCTGCCTCATACAGGTCCTAAAGAAAAGAAGCAGGACTTAAGGGCAACAAAACCTCTGGGGAGTTTGGGGTGTGGCCCAAGCAGGGGACTATGGGCCTAACAAGTACAAGGTCCTGAGTTCAAACCACAATAAGGAAAACACCCTGGCCAAGCCACTCAGAACAGAAGAAGTGATACTATCAGCTTTTCTTCCTTTCTTTCTGAGGAAGCTCTTCAACTTTCATGGTTTCAATTAAATGTCCCTTTTTTTTTTTCCCCCTCATACAGTTCCTCCTGCAGAATTCTCTTTCTTTCTCTCCCACTGTCATCATTTTCTGCTCTTTATCTCCTTATCCTAGCATGTGGTATGATTTCTTCACTTGTCTATGACCCCGCTATTGCATGGGACCCTTAAAGTCAGGGAATTTGTTTTCATATTTGTCATACTGCCACTTTAGCGTTATTGGTACATAGGGACTCAAAACACCCGGCCTGGATAGTGTGCTGACGCAGGTGTTTGTGGGATGGATGTGTGCCTGTCTCTCTCATACTGTCTGATTGTTACTTATGAAGTGATTGGCGGAGGGCCTAGCACACAGTAGGCATTTAAATCCAATCCATGGAATGAATAGATCAAGGAAAGCTCCAAAATACATCTCACCAGTGTACATGCTGCGTACCTTTGAAAGGTAACTTTAATCTTTGCTTCAACAAAGCACTGCATAAATAAATAAATACCCCCATGTCTCCCTGCTCCACTCTCCATCCCCTTCTCTCCCCAGCAATGTCTTAGGGATCTCCCTCAGTGCCTGCATACCTGGACATCCTGCTGGACCAAGTCCTCGCTCACAACATCATCCTCCTCCCTGGTTCCCTAGACAGAGAGACAAGGAAAATGTGTCTCCAACTGTGTAGAGTCTGGGTGCCAGTGTTGGTGTATGCAAGGCCAGAAACCCTGATAGTACAGAGGTGAGCAGCAGCAGTGGCTGCTGGGAAGGTGGCTCAGTGGTAAAGTGCTTATCTAGTATGCATGAAGCCCCGGTTCAATTCCTCAGGACCACATACACAGAAAAAGCTGAAAGTGATGTTGTAGCTCAGACTGATGCTGGGCTAAACACTGGAGCCACTGAAGGCAGGACCTGAGATATGGATGACTCCTGGACTGCCCGTGACAATGATGCCTCAGGGCAAAGGGCTGGCACATTTGCAGAAAGATTTCCCCAAGGACAATCCGAGTCCTGAACCCTAGGTCAGAGTGCAGGGCCCCAAAGGTGCAGATGCTTCTGTTGCAACTACTGCCCTGCTCAAGGCCTGAGCCCCATTTGATTGAGGATACCGAGGAACAGGAAGCTGCTTCAAAGGAACCAAACCGGGTCCTTGCTTTCTGGGACAGAGGGTGTGTAGCGGGCCGGCCTAGCCCAAGGCTGCACCTTACTTCTCCATATTGTGCATTTCTGAGACTAAGCAAGAGACAGAGCATGCACTTGTGGGAGGGTGGAGGGGCAGCATCTCTGGTTCCAAGTACAAGAGTAAGGAACCCTATCTTCCCACCACACACACCCTAGTACTGCACCTGTCAACAAAAGGTTGAGATCCCACTTCTCCACTCTTGACCACTGCCTTGGCTGCTTCTTACCATGGGATGTGGGTTGTTATGGTAATGGGAAGAGGAGAACTGGGGGAAAAGTCCTGTAAAGTGCATTAGAGACACGAGTGGGACAGAAGTGGACAGAGGGGACAGAAGCGGTTTGATTTATAGATCATGCTTCCGAGAGGTACTGACTTTGGAGCTAAACTTTCACCATCATGATTCCTGTCCCCACAGGCACTGTGGATCAAAGAGCCCTGGACCCACCTGGAGCAAGACAATGAGCATCTTCTGAAAGTGGCCGGAAGTGTCACCGATAATGTCAGACTCCAGGTCTCGCTCATAGGCTGCAGGAGATATACAAACACTAGCCTCATCCCCAGAGGACCCCAGGATTCTTGCTGTTCACCCCAACACACACACACACACACACACACACACACACACACACACACACACGTACACACGTGCTTAGGTATTTGTCATAAGTCCCCAAACCCATATACATGGAAAGACTCAGGGATGTTACTAATATGATGTTAAAACAAAACGAAACAAAACAGGGGACCTATCTTCTAGCCCTGGTACCATCTTCTTCTACCTGGTCAATTCTATCTATTCACTCATTTCAGGTCTTTCTAAAGGGCCAAGGGAAACAGCCTTTGTGCCCATCTCTGTTGGCACTGGCATAACCCTCTACTTGTCACTGGACTCAAAAGCATCTCTCTCTCTGCCTCCAGGACACTGGGTGACTCTGACCTGCCCTCCCCCTTTTGAGGTTCATTTCGGTCTCAGGGACTTTGCACTTGTCTTGGCCACAGCAGTCTGTCTGTCTTTCTTTCTTTCTTTCTTTTTTTGTGCTGGTACTAGAACTTGAATTCAGTGCCTCAAGCCCTCAGTCTCTTTTTTGACCAAGCTAGTACTCTTACTACTTGAGCCACAGCTCTACTTCTGCCTTTTTGGCTAATTGGAGATTTAAGAATCTCACAGACTTTCTCGCCCAGGATGTCCTTGAACTAGGATTCTCAGATCTCAGTCTCCTGAGGATCTAGGATTACAGGTATGAGCAACAGCAATTGACTTGCGCCACTCTTCACATGGGCATTCCCTGATCTTAGTCCTCTCCCATCAAAGTGTGTCTCTTGTGTGTCTCCATAACCCTCAGACACACAGTGACACTGTCCAGTTTATCTGGTGACACACCCATGGTATATCTCTATCGTTATCTCCCTCGTGTGTCCCTAAGTTCTAGGTGGTAGACTACAGAGGCTTTACCCACTAGCACATCCTAAACCTTACATATACTTCACACCCTATGCAGAGTACTTATTAGATGGATCTATGGGCAGATGGGTGGCACCAGGGGGTGTGGCTAGTCTCCATGGCTCCGCCCCACAGCCATCTTCATTTCACATGCAAAGATCCTGAGCTCGGATTACCTGCCCAGCTTACCATCTTTGTACGCTGCCACCAACTGGTGGATCTGTTCATTGGTCCGGGAAGCCAAGATCTCAATGAGGCATTTCTCATCTGTGCCAGCTCCCTAGACAAGAGGAGTAACTTGAGGGTGGAGGATCCTATGGTGGCCTGGACTGCAATAGCTTAGCAATGGAGACGCTGCCCTGACATTCAAGACATGGGTTCTAGTCCCGTTTCTATCAGCAGCTTGCTCTTGCAACCACTGTGTGTGTGTATATGTGTATGTGTGTGTATGTGTGTGTGTGTGTGTGTGTGTGTGTGTGTGTGCGTGCGTGTGTGTGTGTGTGTGTGTGCGCGTGCGTGTGTGTGTTTGTGCTGGTCCTGGGGCGTGAACTCAGGGTCTAGACACTGTCCCTGAGCTTTAGAGATACAAGTCTCATAGGCTTTCCTGCCTGGGCTGGCTGGCTTTGAACTAATTCTCAGATTTCAGCCTCCTGAGTACCTCAGATTGTAGGCATGAGTCAGTTTCACCCAGCTTCTTAAAGGCAATCTTGCTGGGTACTGGTGGCTCACATCTGTCATTCTAGGTACTCAGGTGGCTGAGATCTCAGGATCACAATTCAAAGCCAGGAAAGCCCATGAAACTCTTACCTCCAATTAAACAGCAAAAGGGTGGTAAATGGAAGTGTGGCTCCAATGATAGAAACCAGTATAAATAAGATATAAAAAAGAGAGAGGGAGGGAAAAAAAAGAGACTTTTCCTGGGTCTCAGTTTTCAGATCTGCTCTTAGACTTAGTGGCTCAGGTAGGCTATAAGAAAGGCTGAGGACATGGTAAGCTCACACGGCTGCTGTATCTGCTTATGAAATGCATTCATGTTGATAACCCCAATGGCAGCAGTGGCCACGCCACTGTATCTGCCAAGTGCAAGATCTAAACCAAGGGCTTTTATTTACAGATCCTGCAAGAGAGCATCCCAGCCTTGACATGACATTTTCCTGGCAGATAGCGTGAACGTACCACTCCCAGACCCTCTTGCCTTCTTCCATCCGATCATGACTCCATGTTCCTATCTGCTAAATCTACCCCGTTTCTAGGCTTGACATGATCTTCTCATCTCACGTCTCTGAAATCTGTGTCTAAACTCCCCCAGACATCATCTCAGGCCCAATGGGCCTGGGGTTTTCCCCTGATGACATTGTCTTTGTTTCGAATCCTCCATTACCCATGCTCCTGTCCTTAGACCCCAAACTCATGCACGAGCTTAATTACCGAGATGGCATCTTTGATTTCCTTGGCATCGCAGTAGGCAAGTGGCCTCATCAGACCCACGATGAGCCGCTCAAACTTCCCCGTCAGTTCATACTTCAAGTCTGCAATGAGGTCCTGAGGGTTGGGAGGATCAGTGGTCAGGCACAGGTGTGGACAGCGAGGCCTTAGGTGACAGGCACCAAGTCACCTCTTGCAGGTATTACACTGCTATAATCCTCGAGAGCCAGCCTCAGTGACTCACCCCCAGTTATTCAGCAAATGGGCTGTGCAGGTTCACACACTCCCCATCCGTGACTGCTTCCCTGTCTACCATGCTTCTCTCTTGTTCCACAATCTGGACCTTCCCAGCAGAGCCTTAACACCAGCACAGAGCCCCATTTATAGCAGGAAGAGAGAAAGCCAGGGCAGTATCCGAGGCAGAAGGGCCAGTGTCGGGGGGCTGACCCAAAGAATCTGCTCGAACACATAGGTGTGTGACAGCCCACTCTCACCCCAGCTGCCTTTGCTTGCCATGGTTACCTTGCCATAAAGAGACTTATAGCTCTGGTGGATGTCCTGTCTCTGCCTGTTGCTCCGGGAGGTGATAAGCTCCAGTATGGCCTCCTTGTCACTGCCTGGAAGAGGGGAGATGATCATGGTTAGCCCACGCCACCTCCAGGAAGCCCATTCAGGATGCTTGCTTGTCTTAGCACTGGGTCTATAGAGATCTATTAGGTCCTCATTGAACAGGGTTATAGGAGGCCAGGTGTGATCTAGTGGTAGAATGCTTGCCTAGCATGCACGAAGCCCTGCGTTTGATTCTATTGTACCACAATGGGACAAAAAAAAAAAGAAAGAAAAGAAAAGAAATCCCAGGTGTCAGCCAGGGGCCAGTGGTGGCTCACGGCTAATCACCCAACCTACTCAGGAGGTTGAGATCTGAGAATCAAGGTTTGAAGCTAGCCCAGGTGGGAAAAGTTCCTGAGACATTTATCTCCAAGGAATTACAAAAAATATGTTGGAAGTGGAGCTCAAACGGTAGAATGTTAGCCTTAAGCAAAAGCAGCTCATGGATAGCACCTAGACACACAGTTCCAGCCCTAGAACTAGCAAAAGAGCAAAGAAATCCCAGGTCTCTAAAGAACAAGCAATAAGTACCAAAGTCAGGGTAACGACCACCCCGAGCAAAGGTAAGGAGAGCTATTGGGAGAGGCCTGTTACACCAACGAGGCCTCAATATCCCGGAAACTGGGGAGGGGTAGAATAGGTTCTATGAAAAAGGCTTCCATTATTCTTCTTTTGTTGTTTAGTTTTTGTTTTTGGTCCATCATGGAGCTTGAACTCTGGGCCTGGCTGCTGTCCCTGAGCTCTTCAACTCAAGGTTAGCACTTTACCATTTTGAGCCACAGTACCAGTTCCAATTTTCTGGTGGTTCACTGGAGATAAGAGTCTCATGGACTTTCGTGACCAGGTTGACTTTGAACCATGATCCTCAGATCTCAGCCTCCTGAGTAGCTAGGATTATAGTTATGAGCCACCAGCACCCTGCCAATATTGTTTATGATTTCTTGTTGGCTCCAGATGTTTATTATTATTATTATCAGTAGTGGTAGTCGTATGAATAAGGCTAGGGGGTGCAGCTCGATGGTAGAGAAAGCTGGTTATGTGCACAAGGTGCTGGACTCGATTCCTAGCATCACATGCAGCTGAAAAAACACAGGACATTCCACCCCCTCACGCCCTTTCCCACCAGTGGGAACAGGCTCTGGGCTCTGCCCACATTTCTCTGGAGTGAAGCCTCCTTCCTGCAGAACCCACTGTCTGGGGGCTTGGCACTCACCAAAGCCCTTCATGGCGGTGTACAGGGCCTCAGCATCCTGATTGGGATCGAAGTCTGGGAAGTCGTGAACAGAACCCCTGTACCTGGCACCCTGTGGAAAGAAAAGGTTGAGGATAACTGACTTTGACCTTGGGTCTGGACTGCTGGAACAAATCTAGGCTGAGCTCCTTTTCCCCTGGTAAAACCAAGTACTGAGCTAGGTAAGATGGCTTACAACTGTAATCTAGCTACTCAGGAGGCAGAGATAGGAGGATCAAAGTTCAAAGCTGACCCTGGCAAAAGTAGGCAACTCTATTTGAAAGCAAGTTTAAATAAATAAATAAGTAATTAAATAAAGAGTATGAAGCTTGGCGCTCATCCTTGCCTTTAATCCTAGCTACTCAGGAAGCTGAGACCTGACGATTACAATTCTATGCCAGACTGGGCAGGAAAGTCCAGTCCATGAACTTTCCTCCCACCCCTTCCAGTTTTCTGGTGGTTAATTGAAGATAAGAGCCTCCTGGACTTTCCTGCTTGGGTTGGCTTTGAAATGCAATCCCCAGATCTCAGCTTCCTGAGGAGCTAGGATTACAGGTTTGAGCTACCAGCATCCAGCTTCAGTGAACCTCTTATCTCCAATTAACCACCAAAAAACCAGAAGTAGAGTTGTGGCTCAAAGTAGTTGAGCGGTAGCCCTGAGTAACAGCACCCAGGCCCTGATTTTGAACCTCATGACTGACAACACAACAAAAAAGACTACTGAGGGAGAGACACAGATAGACTTCCAGGTGCCTCAATTTTAAACTCTAATACCACTAAAAAAGCAAAACAAAACAAATGAAACACACACACACACACACACACACACACACACACACACACACACACACTCTGTTCATATAACCCCAGGGAAAGCTTAGGTAAATCTCTTGATCTTACTCCAGCTTACTCAAGGGACTGTGCCATTTCTCCATGTAGGGTAGTATGGCCAAGACCCACAGCCCTGATACCCCCCAGGAAAGAGTGACTGAAAAATATGAAATCTCCCCATAATGATGAGAAATATGAAATCTCTCCATAATGTAATAGTAACCAATAGTAACCACACAACACAAACATCTTACTTAAGAAATCCAAAGTCTTAGAAGAATGGTCTTTAGAATAGTGCAAGTAGCTGCAGTTTATACAATGGGCTGAAAAACAGCCAACAGGACGTGCAGTTTGAGTTGGTTCGAGTCAGTAAAACTGTATACCTTATGAACCTGAATAAGAGGAGGAAATTCCCGGAATAAAACAATAATATATGGCCAGAAACAAGACATACAGTCAACTGCCTGTTTAACCAAGTGGAAAATTCAATAAACCCCTAGCTGAGTCTTACCTAATGTGATTATAATCAATCATTACTCTGTAACTATGCTTCTGCTTCTGTAACCTGCTTCAGCCACCCATAAATATCCCCCTCTCCCCAGCCTAGGCGCGCAAGTCTCCTAGGAGATCTTGTTGCCCCCGGGTTCCCAAATAAACCTCTTGCTGATTGCATCCGACTGTGTGGACTCGCTGTTCCTTGGGAAGGGGGCTCCGTCTAAAAGACGCCCCGCTGAGTCGGGAGTCTAACATTTGGAGGCCCCAGCGAGATAGGAGACCCCCACCCAGGGACCACCGACCCACCTTCGGGAGGTAAGCTGGCCAGCAAATTTCTGTTGTCTTTTGTGTGTCTTGTCTTATGTTAAGAGTATTTCTGGAATCTGTGACTCGGCCGTGTCAATCTGTATCTGGCGGACCCGTGGAGGAGCTGACGAGCTCGTACTCCCGACCGCAGCCTCCGGGAGACGTCCCGGAAGGTGTCTGGGGTCAGATTTCTGACCCATCTGGTTTCGGGGCTTCGCCCCGGTCTGTGGACTCTCTAGTCCGTCTGGTTTCGGGGCTTCGCCCCGGTCTGTTTTCGAGGCTTTGCCTCGGTCTGAGGACTCTCTAGTCCGTCTGGTAGGGGAGACTCCGAGCTCCCCCTCGAACGCCCTTCCCCTTTCGGTTTTGCACCGAAGCCGCGCTGCGAAGTGTGTTGTCCTTTGTGTCTGTTTAATTGTTGTGTTTATGGTGACAGGACTGGGACTGATTATTAATATGGGACAGTCTGTGACTGCTGCCATGTATGCCATCAAAGTTTGGGGTACTTAAAGGTCTCTGCTTCTGTCTTGTTTTGTGAGGTGTTTTTTTGTTGTCTGGTTTTGTTTTCAAAATTGGTACCAGTCTTAAATATGGATCCTTGCAATTTTTGTGTGTGTATTCTGGGCAGTTGTAACAAGCCCTAGAAAAATAAATCACTGCTAAGTTGCCTTGTAAAAAGTTTTGTTCTGAACCTGGTTCTCACTTGCAAGAGTAAAATTGGCAAAGCTCTCTTGACACAAACTTCCGGAAAATGAACGGCCGATATTAATTTTGCGCGCTTTAAGATCTTTGAGTATGAATGTGTGAATGAGTGAGTGAACATGTTCAAGGTTAAATTGTCAGCATGCTGTATAAAACAATGGATAAACTTATACTTGAAACAAAAAAGCAATTGGGTAAATCTAAGTCTAAACTTCAAGAAAATTATTAGGTTAAAATGTTTTACAATGTCTTAAAGGGTAATTGCATTGTTTTAAAGAGAAACTGGTAAAAAGTATTTTTCTAAAGTAGAAAAAGTATTTTCTAAATGAAATTTGCATTAATAATTTGATATTGAAGTGCATAGAGCTGTTTACATTGTAAACATTGTATCCTGTTTAACCCAGAGGTATTAGGGAATTTGGAATCTATTCCTTTAAGTTAAAGTTTGGAGATAAATATTAGAAATTAAAATGTAAATTTATTTATTAATGTCAGAGACTTTACCTATCTTTCAAAACTGTCTAGGTAATCGAATGCTAAGAGAAAGGATGGGAAAACTTAGGATACCATCTTTGGGGGTGAGAGGTGAGCTGGCAAAAGTGCAGCCTTGGGTAAATAAGCTGGAATGAAGGCTGTTCACTTAACCTGGTCAGGTGGACTGAGATCCACATCTTCGCTCTTTTTCTTTGCAGACTGACACTGAAAATCTGATGGTAAAATCTGGGTAATATAATTAGTATTTTAAAAGGAATAAATATTTAAAAATTTATCTCTGTATAATTTGGGTTCATGCTACTGCATTGCAATTGGATGTATTCTAGAAAAAGCAGGAAACTAAATCCAGATTTAGACTTTTGGTGCACTGATGATGTTTACAGTTCTTGCATTGAGGAAAAACTTATTTGAGTTTAAACTGTTGCTGGAGTTTTGAAACCTGGAAACAAAGGGAGTTCCTTGAGCCCTTAAAGATTTTTCAAATGCACATAAAGGCTAAAGTGTTAATTGTTTAAGCAAATATCAGTAAAAGTTTTAAAGAATATTGGAAATGGGTTTCTGAACAAAGTTTGAAATTAAAGTTGTCCTAAATGTTTGTTTCAAGAAAAAAAGAAAACAAGAAAAATTAGGACTACCAAATTGGTTGCTTAATTGCTATTTCAGCTTATTCTTGCAAGTTACTCTATAGCAATCTCCAGCAGGCCCATGGAGAAGGACAGCAGATCCTCATTCAGATGTCAATTTGGCCCTCACCAAGTTCCAGGTAAGCTCATGCTTAGAGACTATTTCTGAGTTGACCACCTTGTTGCTTCTAATTGGAGTAAAGTGGCCTTTGTAGGACTCACTGATCTGAAAGCCGCAGTTTTGAGCCAGCCCGGGCAAGGCAAAGTCCCTGTGAGACTGTGGTGTCTAATCTGTCAGAGTGCTATTGAAAGTTGCTTTGGAGCTTAAAGTGGCAGAGTGCAAGCCTTGAGCTGCAGAGCTGAGGAGCGGCACTCAGGCCCTGAGTTTGGGACTTAGAAGTGGCAGGGTGTTAGCCTTGAGCTGGAGAGCTGAGAGACAGCACCCAGACCCTGAGTTCAAGTCCAGCAACCAACAAAGTAAAATGCCAATGGGACATTTATTCCTGTGTGGAGAGACACTACTGGGACAATGAAGCATCCAGATGCAGTAAGCCACAGCTTGGATGGCAGAGGTGGTGTCAGATCCTAGAGTCATTTGTGCTTGGCCATTCAAAATTAATCAGAGCCGGGAGGTCATAGAATAGTTTGTAAGCATGCCTTACTAATGCCCATGCCTTTCATACCTGGGCAGGAACTTGTCAATCATCTGTGATAGAGAATAGTTTAAAATCCTGAGTAAAGTTTGATTTGACACCAGCCACAAATTCAGGGTGAATGTGATGCTTGCGTCCCCATTATCTGTTTAGATCTGGCAACTGAAGCATAGAGTGCAGGGATTAAGTTCCCCAGAAAATCAGGAAAATGCCTTTGCAAATGGGTGCTAAGTAAGCTACACTGTTGTAGCCAAAGAAAAAGTTTGTGCAGTTGTTAAATACTTTATATGACCTCCAATTTGGAGTAGAATATATGTAATCTTGACAACCTCTTGGTAAAATAGGCTAAGTTTTTAGGGTCCCTGGCTAGGTATAGAGACAACGCCCCTAAGTCAGCCTGAAAAAGTTATAGAAGATGGATCGTCGCCCATCAGTCCTCTTTAGATAAAGGGACCAAAAAGTTGTTTCTTAAAAATTAAAACAGCATAAGTTAGAGGCATGGAAAAAAATAGTAGTAACAAATTAACAAATGTGCAAGAGTGGAGACTGCACTTGTGGGGAATGGCTACAGTTTCGAGTCTTCTGTGCCTGTCTAGAGAGTGCTAAGCCTTGTTCAATCTGGTTACTAAAAGTTGTCACCCTGGTATTACTTTGGATTCTCAACCCTATACTGTCTTAAAAACCAACGGGTGCCAGCCTGCAAAAATGAGTGTGCTCGGGTAAAGCAACTAGAAAAGCATTGGGAAAATTCACCAGAGTCAGGCCTTAGGTTAGGCTTCTTTAGAAATTTTGCAGGCGACCCAGCAGGAGGTGTGACATTCCATTGGAGCTGCTGTGCTGCCGGATTCAACCACCACCTCACAGTTGTTTCCTGAGAGGACTGGAACTAAACTCTTGGGGATGGGACCCAACCTGATTTGACAGAAATGGAGAGCGGAAGGCAGGGGCAGCTGTTACCACGGAGACTGAGGTAATTTGGGCTGGAGGACTGCCCCCTGGAACATCGGCCCAGAGAGCAGAGCTTATTGCCCTAACCAAGGCCCTCCGAATGGCAGAAGGTAAAAAACTTAACGTCTACACAGACAGCCGGTGTGCCTTTGCAACCGCCCATATACATGGGGAAATCTATAGAAAAAGGGGTATTGACATCGGAAAAAAAGGACATTAAAAATAAGGCTGAAATTATAGCCTTATTGACTGCATTATTCTTGCCCAAGAGACTAAGCATTATCCATTGTCCTGGCCACCAGAAGGGAGAGTCACTGGAGGCACGAGGCAACCGCCTAGCTGACAGGGCGGCCCGGGAGGCAGTGTCACAGGAGACCCCACAAGCACAAATCCTCCCAATGGCGGAGAAATCGCCCCGCAGTCCTCCTCCACTCCCGTATAGCCCGGAGGACATTGAGTGCCTTAAGAAAATGGGGGCGGCCTATAATTCCAAGCAGAAACTATGGATTTTTGATGGAAAAACAGTATGGCCCAAAAAGTGGACTCTTGAACTTATAACTAACTTGCATACCCTCACACACTTAAGTAAAAATAAAATAAAAACCCTCTTAGACCGGGAAAAAAATTCTGGCTATCTCCTGGGAAAGGATAAAGCCCTACAGCAAGTGGCCAATCAATGTTCTGCGTGTGCTAGGGTAAATGCAGGACGGACTAAAATTGGACTTGGAACCAGAGTGAGAGGACACCGCCCAGGTGTTCATTGGGAAATTGACTTTACAGAAATTAAACCTGGACAATATGGCTACAAATATTTTATTCATAAAAGCGGCTACCACCGACAACTCTGCCGATCAGACACCAGAATGGTGGTTTGTGTGCTACTTTAAAAGAGAAATGCTGTTTTTTATGCAGACCAGACAGGAATTGTACGGAAAACTATGAGTAAACTTAGGGAAAGACTAGCAGAAAAAGAAAAGAAATTCCATTCCCAACAAGGTTGGTTTAAAAACTGGTTTAATCAATCCCCCTGGTGTGCAACTCTGTTATCCACTATAGCAGGACCACTCATTATACTCATTCTAATTCTCACCTTGGGTCCCTGTATCCTAAATAGACTAGTCCAATTTGTAAAAAATCGATTAACTGTAGTACAAGCCTTAGTGCTCACTCAACAGTATCAGCAACTTAAGGAAAAAGAGACCACTCTCGTTAAATAAAGGATTTCATTCGACCCATAAGAAAATGGGGGATGAAAAATATGAAATCTCCCCATAATGATGAGAAATATGAAATCTCTCCATAATGTAATAGTAACCAATAGTAACCACACAACACAAACATCTTACTTAAGAAATCCAAAGTCTTAGAAGAATGGTCTTTAGAATAGTGCAAGTAGCTGCAGTTTATACAATGGGCTGAAAAACAGCCAACAGGACGTGCAGTTTGAGTTGGTTCGAGTCAGTAAAACTGTATACCTTATGAACCTGAATAAGAGGAGGAAATTCCCGGAATAAAACAATAATATATGGCCAGAAACAAGACATACAGTCAACTGCCTGTTTAACCAAGTGGAAAATTCAATAAACCCCTAGCTGAGTCTTACCTAATGTGATTATAATCAATCATTACTCTGTAACTATGCTTCTGCTTCTGTAACCTGCTTCAGCCACCCATAAATATCCCCCTCTCCCCAGCCTAGGCGCGCAAGTCTCCTAGGAGATCTTGTTGCCCCCGGGTTCCCAAATAAACCTCTTGCTGATTGCATCCGACTGTGTGGACTCGCTGTTCCTTGGGAAGGGGGCTCCGTCTAAAAGACGCCCCGCTGAGTCGGGAGTCTAACATGACAAAAATGTGGCTGGTTGGAAGGAGATGGAAATGACCCTGTAAGATCAACCAGAACATGTCTTCTTTTATTTCCATGCACTCACAGTTCAAAAGTCCTTCGCCCTGCACTAGTGATTATTTTAGCAGCTGCTTTAAACAAGGAGCAGCTAAGCCTAGAGAAACAAAGCCAGAGAGGTGAAACCACTTTAAAAAAGAAGCCACAAAGATCCCAGATCTCAGCCCTGTCCCACACAAGGCTTGCAGCCACCAATTTAACTCAGGTGATTCAGAGAAACCCTCAGGTTCAATATAGAAATTAAGGGCCATCTGTCTCTGTGGAGTAAACCAAGCCAGTGAACCAGCATCTAAGGACAAGCTGGCAAAGTCCACAGAAGCCAAGAGAGGTGACTGAGAACCAAGGGATCTCAGACATCAGATCTGAACCTGAATGCACAATGGGCTGGTTCACAGAGGAGTCAGGCACCTGAGAGTCAGCCATGGCACTGAGAAAACAGGGTCCAGGAGGGCAGCAGAGAGCTGCAGATATAGAATTTGATCTGGGCCAGGCCCCCACACAGGGGCTTAATATAATGAAGAGAGGGAGAGAATATCTTCAGTCTTTTCTGAACTCCTAGCTCCAGAGAGAGACAGGAAGGGAAGGAGGGAGTGAGGGGGGCAGAAAAAGAAAGAGAGAGAGAGAACAAATCCCAATGAAGGCTGGGCACCAGTGGCCTGTGATCCTAGCTACTCAGGAGGCTGAGATCTGAGGCTCATGGTTCAAAGCCAGCCAAGGCACGAAAGTCCATGTGACCCTTATCTTCAATGAACCACCAGAAAATGGGCAGTGGCTCTGTGGTTCAAAGTGGCAGGACACTAGCCTTTTAGCTGAAGAGCTCAGGGTTGGCACCAGGCCCAGAGTTCAAGCCCCATGACCATCACCACAACCATCACCCAACAACAAAGAAAACGAACAAAGAAAAGAAAAAAAAAATCAATAAGGGAATGTGGCTTAGTGGTAGAGCACTTGCCTAACAGGCATGAAGCTCTGGGTTTCCAGTACCACATACACAGAGAGAGGTGGAAATGGTGCTGTGGCTCAATTGGTAGAGTACTAGCCTTGAACTGAGCTGCTCAGGGACAGTATCCAGGCCCACAGTTCAAGCCCCATGACTGACAAAACAAAACAAAACTAAGAAAAAAAAAAAAAAGCATGTAACAATGATCTCAGATAGAAGCAAAGTAATGAGAGAAAAAGCCAGGGCCAAGTTCTGCCTGGGGGATGGTGGAGGCAGCTTCAAGGATCTCTGGGCCAAGTAGCTGGGGGAAGGGAGGGCAGCTGACTCATAGGCTGCACTTTCAAGGAGCAAGGGCCTGCTGTTTGGTTTATGTCTGCAGAGGCTGGCTCCTCTGAGGCACGCATGTGCAGGCGCAGGGCTGCTATTTAAAGCTCTGACAAGGTGGGTGGACTAGAAAGTGACACAGTCTTCTTCCCACCGTCCACAAATCCCCGTAACCCAAACAGGCCCTGGACAGGGAAGGAAGGAGTAACAGGCCAGACACCAGATGATGGCACTTCGCTGGGGAACTTGCTTTGCCCCGTGCCAAAGGTCCTCAGGCTTTACTCGGCCCTGACAGACAATCTGATCTAGGGACCCAGGGAAGACACTCACGTGCTGTCACCAAGAATTCGTGGTCAGGAAGACAACAAATGTCTGCTCTGGAACTTGACATCTAACCCTTCAATAAATGATCTCGCCAGAGCTGTTACTAGAATTCCCCACGCTCAGTCACTGGGCATGGGGTCGAGCTTCTAAGTGTTGGTCACATTTAGAGTCACAGAGACAAGACAATCTTCTAGGCACAGAGTTCTCCCTGGCAGTCTTCCTCGCCCCCACAATGTGGGTTGGCATCTCAGAGCACTCCCCACGTAGTTGGCTGGACTTCTCCTTGGCTAAACCTGCTCCAATGCCTGTCCTGTCTCTGGCAGAAAGGATCTTGGCTGCAGGTACCCGTGGTGGAGGGAGGCGAGAGGGATAAGGGACTTTCCACCTGAAATATTCAGCTTTTTTTTTGAGCTTTTTTTTTTTCTTTTTCTTCAAGGCTAGCTCTCTACCATTTGAGCCACAACACCACTTCCAGCTTTTTTTTCTGTGTGTGTGGTATGGAGGAATCGAACTGAGGGCTTTGTGCATGGTAGGCAAGCAATCTACCACCAGGCCACACTCCTGGCTCTTTTGTCCTGCTCTTAAAGTAGTTTAGTTCCTCACTGCATTTCAACCCAAAGCCTCCCTTGCTTGCTTCCTTCGTTCCTTTGTACCTTCCCACTAGTCATTTTCCTTTCTGGGGAACCAGTCTTGGGCTATAACAGCTCCAGTGGGATCTACTGGCTCTGAAAGAGGGCCAGTCAAGGAGAACACATCTGGTAACTCCCCCTGAAAGCACTGGGAGTCAGCTTCTCAGACAGAATAAAGATGCTGACAGAATAAAGATGCTGACAGAATAAAGATGCTGATGACCAGCATGTGAGGAAAAACCCATCCAAGAATCAAGCCACCCAGAGAAAGCACATCCCTCAAAGTAGACTCCCAACTAACGTTTTCATCCCCTGGATCCAGCTAGACCTGAAGTCCCATGCTTGTCAGTCACACGGGCCAATATACATGCATCCTGTTGAAAGATTTTGCTAAAGGGGTTTCTGCAGCAGGCTTAATGATGGCAAGGAGATTCTAGGACCAGGAAAGAAGCACAGCCTTCAACACGGAGAGCTCTTACCTGTGCTTGCTTGGCCATGGTCTTTGTTCAGCAGAAGCCACTGTGGAGAGAGAACAGAGTCATGAGACCTCCATGTCATCCCTCTGTATTTCCCTCCCCATTCCCTGTTTGCCAGCTTGCCAGCTTTCAGCTGCCCCCAGCTCTCCAGGTTACAGCACCTATGAGGTTCAGCTTGAGCCAGAGCCTGTTTGTTTTTGCCAGTCCTGGGACTTGCACTCAGGGACTGGACGCTCTCCTGGAGCTTACTAAAGCTCCAGGCTAGCGCTCTACCACTTTGTGCCACAATGCCAATTCCAGTTTCCTGGTGGTTCATTGGAGATAAGAATCCCAAGGACTTTCCTGCCAGAGCTGGCTTTGAACTGTGACCCTCACATCTCAGCCTCCTGAGTAGCTAGGATTATAAAAGCATGAGCCACTGGCTCCTGGCCAGACACCCTTCTATCCAGGGAAAAGAAACTAAGACTAAGCAACCCAATGTGTGCTCCAAGGTCAAACACTTGAGTCACCAATTCAACCACCAGGGTCCAGAGCCCATTCAATGTGCACCATGGCTGGTGCACATTCTCTCAGTCACCACACAGCCAGCTGCAGTTTAGGGATTCCCCGGCTACAGCTGTTGGGCTCCCAGTAGCCTCTTTCTAAGGTAATAGTCCAGTCAGAGCCAGGGAATATTATTACCCATCATCCATGCCCAGCCAGTCACTCTGGAGATCCGGCAGTAATAGGCAGGCTATAGTAAGGGGCAGGGGGAATGACGGGTACAATCTTGGTCCCATCTGTGGCACACACAGCTCAGAGTGATTGACAGGAAGGGATAGAAATGACAGGATGCGGAGAACTCAAGTTCTGGGCCTGAGGTCACAGTGAAGATTAGATTTTTCTAAATACGATAAGGCCTTGCAGGCAGGGGAATACTGAACACACAAAATAAGGGACATGCTAGAAAAGGCTGCAAATTCAGCTTAGTGGTAGAATGCTTGCCTAGCATATATGAAGCCCTGGGTTTGATTCCTTAGTACCACATACACAGAAAAAGCGAAAACTGGTGCTGTGACTCAAGTGGTTGAGTGTTAGCCTTGAGCAAAAGAAGCTCAGGGACAAGGCCCATATCCTGAATTCAAGCACCAGAACTGTCAAGAAAAGAAGACTAAGAAGCTGGACGCTGGTGGTTCATATTTGTAATTCTAGCTACTCAGAAGGCTGAGTGAGATCTGAAGACCAGTCAGCTTAGGCAGACTCTTATCTCCAATCAACAACAACAACAACAACAAAGCCAGAAGTATAGGCATGACTTGACTTAGTAGATCACCAGCCCTTGAATACAAAAGCCAAGCAAGAGGGTGAGGCTCAGAGTTCAAGTCCAAGGACCGATACAAAATCAGATCCGTTTCAATTGGTTTCATTGTTCTATAAGGGGCAATTCAGGGAAGGCAAAAAATTCCAGTTAACAACCCTGCCCTCTGTTTGGCATGGCAGAAAGCACCTAAACCTGGATCTGACCTTTGTTTTGTCACTTGTTACATATGTGACCCACAGGGTTATTGTCTACTTTGGGGTTCAAGGTTCTGTGGAGTATAAACATGGGATTTTCACTGGGGTTGGTAAAGGGCATCAGCAACACACTTTCAGGAGCTGGTATAAAGCCCTTGTCCTTGGCTCATGTGCCTGCATCATCTGCATACACATTTCTCCAAGTGAACAGGACAGTTATCAGATAGGGCATGGAGTGAAGGGCAGAGGGCAGGGGACAGAGGTCCCGTGGTCTTGGGCAGTTCCGCTGGGCTCAGTTGGGCCCCTCTGTCCTATTTAGCTTAGCTCTGTGCAGTTCAAGTTTGAGAAAAACCCTGTTGTTGCTCTGGCAACCAGGGGCCCTCTGCTGCAAATGTGAAATGCTCACCAGGAAATGGAAACTGAAGCCCCCCCAGCCCCCCCTCACAGAGAGACGGGAGCTGACATCCTCTCCAGGATTGGGCTGGACGCCAGCTAAGGGATTCCCCAGACCTGGGGTGGTAAGATCAGAGGGTAAGGAAATTCCAAGGCCATGAGAGAGGTTGAATGAAGCCCTGGCTGCCCTCTGACACCAGAGAGGGAAGGAATTACACCCGATCACCTACCTGCACCATTGGGCTCTTTTTCTTCGGCTTGGTTGCTAGAAACTATGGTAGCTGGCTGCCACCCAGGCCCCATCTGGATGAGAACTCCTTTCCAAAAAGAGGAGGCTCACAGGAGGGGCCTCCAGGCCATTGGAGAAATGGGGCCTCTTTTGAGTGCCTACGTGGAAAGCAAGCTTCTCCCCCGAGAGAGGGGTTCAGACTGTGGTTCAGAGCCAACCTTCTAGTACATTCCATAGCCCCTCTGGGAGCTGATCACACCAAGCATTTACAATTGCTTCTGGCTCTCTGAGGGCCTTGGAGTCTTTCCAGAACAACCAGGACCATATGTCTCACACTGGCTGAATATTTCATATCCAAAGTTCTAGAATCATAGGAGGCCGGAAAGGATCTATCCCCTTACCCATCACCAGTCAGTCTCTCAGGCATCTGAGAGGTGCCTCAGGGAAGAAACGTGACTCACCAGGGCTCAGCCAGCACCCAATGGCCTGGTTGAACAATCCCAGACCAAAAAGGTTTCTACATAGCTAGGGCAAAGAGACATGTCAAGAAAATTGGGTTTCTAGCCTACCCTATGAATCAGACAATCTAGGTTCACTCTCGGGGCCTCAGCATGTTCATCTATAAAATGGGGACAATATCTCCACTTCCTCTTTGGGAAGACCCACAGTGGACACCTGAGGTTTTTAGAGATATTATAAAAGACAACTAGCCAGGCACCAGTGGCTCATGCCTATAATCCCAGCTACTCAGGAGGCTGGGATCTGAGGATCGAGGTTCAAAGCTAGCCAGGGCACAAAAGTCTGTGAGATTCTTATCTCCAATGAATCACCAGAAAACGGGAAGTGGCGCTGTGGTTCAAAGTGGTAGAGCCCTAGCCTTGAGCTGAAGAGCTTAGGGACAGCACCCAGGCCCAGAGTTCAAGCCCCATGACAGAGAGAGAGAGAGAGGGGTGGGGTGGGGGGGAGGGAGAGAGAGGGAGAGAGGGAGAGAGGGAGAGGGAGAGAGGGAGAGGGAGAGGGAGAGAGGGAGGGAGAGAGAGAGGGAGAGAGAGAGGGAGAGAGAGAGGGAGAGAGAGAGGGAGAGAGAGAGGGAGAGAAAGAGGGAGAGAGGGAGGGAGGGAGAGAGAGAGGGAGAACTTAAAAAATGCTTTTGCTGCCAGTGGCTCACACCTATAATCTCAGCAACTTGGTAGGTCTGAGTTCTGAGGAATCATGCATGGTTCAAGTGATTGTTAGCCTTGAGTGAAAAAGCTAAGGAGTGCCCAGGCTCTGAGACTGATTAAATGGTTCTGGGGGGAGATTTGGTTTTGATAATTTTTAAAAACTTTTCTGGGTGATTCTGATATGTGGTCAGGTGAGAGCCACTGCAGGATGCAACAGCCACTTCTTCCAGCAGTAATTTCCCCCTCCTTGGAACTCCCACAAAGCTCTGAAACCATCTTCATTTGATTGACTTAGATCAGTATTGGAGTCCATTAGTGCTATTGGATGGAAGTTGCTGGCCTCCCTGAACTGTGTGTGTGTGTGTGGGGGGGGAGGATCCATATTTCAAGGGAATAATCAGTGGGCAGAGCTCCTGCTCTTGAGTTCAAACCCCACACTGCCAACAATTAAAAAAAATAAAATAAAAAGTCCAACTTGGGGGTTGGGTATATAGTTTATCAGCAGAGTGCTTGTCTAGCATACACAAAGCCCTCGGTTCAATTCCTCAGCATCACACAAACAAAAAGCAGGAAGTGGTGCTGTGGCTTGAGTAACAGAATGCTAGCCTTGAGCAAAAAGAAGTTCAGGGACAGTGCTCAGGCCCTGAGTTCACGCCCCAGGATTGGCACCAATAAATAAATAAATAAATAAATAAATAAATGAAAGAAAAAGAAAAAAAAAGTCTAACTCGAAAAAAACCCCTGGAAACAGCTAACTGCAGTCTTCCATGGTTGTTGAGCTATTATAGTTTAGATAACTAACTGCTGGTATGTGAAGTAATTCTAATGCCAGCACACAGTCTTCTCTCTCCAGAGGGTGGAAAAACCAGTTTTGCTTCTAGTGACATTTCTCTCAGTAAAAGAGATCACTGATCTGGGTTTAGAGCTGGTTATTGACATCTGCCTGGTGTTGGTATAGACTAATGCTTAGGATAAAATCTTTAGCACAAGATCATCTTTATATAGGTATGGATCCTGATTTTTGTCCCTTTGGGGGAAATTATTAGTTATACTGTCCATGTATCTTTGCTGTTATCCACTGGAGGTTCAATACCTACTCACAGTCAAGTCCATGAGGCATTGAAAAATTATCAGGTGACATGTACTAAGCTATCTTTGGTGACACCTGGAAAAGTCACAGAATTTTTTTTTTTAAGGTACATTTAGCCATGCTATGTTTTATTCTTCTTTCTATGATTTCTATGGCCAGGAGAGATAAATAAGTCAAGAATTTTTGTATTTTGCCCAACTGTGTGAAGAACATTACTAATTAACCTGAGATCTACTTTTCAGATGATACCTATTGAACAAATCAGACTCACTCACAGAATATGAGGATTGAATGGAAAATGAGACAGATAAGGTCTCTCTATAAGGCTGGGCAGTCTAATGGAACAGGCTGCAAATTATTTTTGGATTTTAGAAACCACTAGTAACAAGATTGAAGATTTATTACAATTAACAGAAAAGTATTTTAAAAAATAAGGTAGTAAAGGTAAAGGTACACATAAGAGCTGGGTGCCAGTGGTTCATGCCTGTAATCTTACTTAGGAGACTGAGATCTGAGGATCACTATTTGAAGCTAGCTGAGGGTGGGAAAGTCCCTGAGATTCTTGATCTCCAGTTAACCACCCAAAAGCCAAACAAATGGAGCTATGGTTCAACTGGTAGAGCACTTACCTTCAGGGGAAAAAAAAAATCTGATGGTTTCTACCTGTATCTCCCAGAAGATCAAGATCACCCTCCAAGAGTACACCCCACTCCATTTTGGATTATAAAATCTAGATCCTGGGGGCCGGGGGTTTGGCCTAATGGTAGAGTGCTTGCCTAGCATGCACGAAGATCCGGGTTTGATTCCTCGGTACCACATACGTAGCAAAAAGCCGGAAGTGGTGCTAAGGCTCAAGTGGTAGAGTGCTAGCCTTGAGAAAGTCCAAGGACAGTGCTCAAGCCCTGAGCCCAAGCCCAGGACTGGCAAAAAAAAAAAAAATCTAGATTCTTCCAGGTAACAGAATGCTTGCCCAGCATGCATGAGGCCCTAGGGCTCCATTCCTGGCACATACACACAAAAACAAATGAAGCTAACAAATGAAACCAACTAGATCCTTTCTTCTTTCCTTTTCTGAAGGTTCCCCTCCAGGAGCTAAAATTAATGGAGCCTGGGGAAATGCCATCCTGGCCTTGGGCCTGGACCTCCCCCCCTGCTGTAGGCACTCAGGTTTCTTAGAGAGCAGGCTATCCTCTCCTGACCCAGAACCATTGATCCCAGCCTGGACAAGGCCCCAGGAGTTCTTCTGGCTGCCTCACTGTTGGAAATAGTCTGACCTGGGTTTGAATCCCAGTTTGGGTGACATGGGATATGACCAGCAAAGCCTTGAGGTTCACACTCCATCCTAACTAATGGAGATAGAAACTGAAGGTTCTCTTTGCAGTATAGAGGCCCTGGATCCACACATTTTACCACTTGGTACCTAGCTCACATGCAAAGTAGGGATAGAAGTATCATCTCCCCCAGGGAGTCCCAGTGACTCATAGCCTGCAATCCTAGCTACTCAGGGAGGCTGCGATCTGAGGATCAGATCAGCCAAAGGGGAAAGTCCCAGTGCAGG